>NC_081142.1:27820650-27933150 GCF_958295425.1 Solea solea | reverse complement strand
CAGGTCCCTGGTGTCACATAAAAGGTTTCGTGCAAATCGGACAACGTACGGCAAAGTTAGAGGGCACTTCCTGTTTAAAATCGCCAACTTCCTGTTCGTCTCCGTAAACGTGTTCAGGGAAGTTCCCTTGTCTTACATATCAAGTTTTGTTCAGATCGGACAATGTAAGACTTTACTTCCTGTTTCGGGCGTTCCACTTCCTGTAGGGAGGTGACCTTTTACGGACATGCTCAGGACAGGTCCCTGGTGTCACATATAAGGTTTTGTGCAGATCGGACAACGTACGGCAAAGTTAGAGGGCACTTCCTGTTTAAAATGGCCGACTTCCTGTTTGGTCAACGGCGTCTCCGTAAACATGTTCAGGGAAGGTCCAGTAACTCACATATCTAGTTTCGTGTCAATCGGACAATGTAAGACTTTACTTCCTGTTTCGGGCGTTCCACTTCCTGTAGGGAGGTGACCTTTTACGGACATGTTGAGGAAGGGTCTGGGGTCCCACATACTAAGTTTCAAGTGGATACAACAATCCCTGTTGGAGCAGCATCAAAAACTATAAATGTAATTCTGTCTGCTGTCACCAGGGGGCGCTGTATTTGAAAATGAATATTTTCATATAGACGTGTTCAGGGCCGGACTGTCATCAATCCTTGCAAGTTTGGTTCAGATCGGACCAGGATTGGCAAAGTTGTAACAGTTTGTTTTTTTAGAATTTTCTACCACCACCAGGAGGCGCTGTTTTCAAAATGTACCGTTTCAGCAACACAGTCGTCTTCAGCAACTAACCATCATCAACTATAGCAAGTTTGGTTGGGATCAGACCTTCCATCGCGAAGTTATAAGAGTTTCATTGTCTGTTATGAAAAATTATTATTATCTCCAATTTTGGCGCCCCCTATCTCGTACGCCATACAATATTTTAAAAAGCTTTTGATAACTTTTGATGCTCAACTCGTCCACATTGATCTCACCAAGTTTGAAGGTGATCGCACAAAAGCTCTAGGAGGAGATAATTGAAATACAAGCTGTCATATTGTCTCCTGTCACCAGGGGGCGCTGTTTTCGAAATTTAATATTTTCATATAGACGTCTTTAGGGCCGGACTATCATCAATCCTAGCAAGTTTGGTTCAGATCGGACCAGGATTCACGAAGTTGTAGCAGTTTGATTTTTTGTCCCAAAAATCCGACTTTGCGTCGTTGCCATGGCAACACCGTTAAACGATTTGTCGTCATATTGATCACGCATCATCTACCATGTGTTTTGACTGTTGTCACCAATTTTGAGTGCGGTACGATTATCTGTGTAAAAGTTATTCCCGAAATCGTAAAAAAACTTTTTTTTTGTGTATTTTCTTTCACCACAAGGAGGCGCTGTTTTCAAACTTCACCGTTTTTTCATAGACGTCTTCAGCCATGGCCCATCATCAATGGTAGCAAGTTTGGTTCGGATCGGACCTTCCATCGCAAAGTTATAAGAGTTTTGTTTTTCTGATGCGAAACATCAGAATCATCACGAACTTTGCCGCCCCCTATCTCGTGCGCCGTGCGACATTTGAAAAAACTTTTGATACCGTGAGCTCCTCAACTGGTCCACAGGGACCTCACCAAGTTTGAAGGTGATCGCACGAAAACTCTAGGAGGAGTTAGTTCAAATACCATTGCTGCGAATTCGCCAAAATCGCCAAAAAATGGCCAATCAACCCAAGATGGCGGATTTCCTGTTGGGTTTGGATCATGGTCATAATGTAATTTTTTCTTCATCCCGACCTTCTACACATGTGTACCGAATTTCGTGAATGTGCGATAATTGTGTTGGTCATGGTGAATTTGGACAGGTGGCGCCGCACTTATTGGCCCCTCCCACATTCAATTTTTGACGCACATTCCCCGAACCTTTTTCAGACGTAAATTTACACCACGATTGATGCGGTCACAAAAATCTGTGAGTTTTGGGGTATGGGAAAGGCCTCAAAAAGGCGATTTACTTTAAGGAATAATAAGAATAATTAAAGCTGCAAGCAGCGTTGTACGGGACCTCGCGGCCGCTACCCTCTACCGGCATGTCATGTATAACGTGGGCTCTGGCCGGGTTCCTTATCTCGCATGTGAAGTTTAGTGCAGATTGGTCGACGTATGGCAATGTTACGGGTCACTTCCTGTCTGGGAAGACCTACTTCCTGTGTGCAGGTCATGGTTTGCAAACATGTTCAGGGCGGGCCCTTGGTCTCACATGTCAAGTTTCGGGCCGATTGGTCAATGTTTGGCAAAAGACAGGGCACTTCCTGTTTCGGGCGACCTACTTCCTGTGTGCAGGTGATGTCTTGCATATGTGTTCAGGGCGGGCCCTTGGTCTCACATATCAGGTTTTGGGCCGATTGGTCAATGTTTGGCTGAGTTAAAGGGCACTTACTGTTTCGGGAAACCTACTTCCTGTGTGCAGGTGATGTCTTGCATATGTGTTCAGGGCGGGCCCTTGGTACCACATATCAATTTTGGAGCTGATTGGTCAATGTACGGGCAAATGACAGGGCATTTCCTGTTTCGGGCGACCTACTTCCTGTGTGCAGGTGATGTCTTGCAGACGTGTTCAGGGCGGGCCTTTGGTCTCACATATCAAGTTTCAGGCCGATTGGTCAATGTTTGGTGAAGTTAAAGGGCACTTCCTGTTTCAGAGGATCTACTTCCTGTGTGCAGGTGGTGTCTTGCAGATGTGTTCAGGGCAGGTCCTTGGTACCACGTAACAATTTTGGAGCCGATTGGTCAATGTATGGGCAAATGACAGGGCACTTCCTGTTTCAGGCACCCTACTTCCTGTGTGCAGGTGATGTCTTGCAGACGTGTTCAGGGCGGGCCCTTGATACCACGTATCAAGTTTCGGGCCGATTGGGCAATGTTTGGTGAAGTTAAAGGGCACTTCCTGTTTCAGACGATCTACTTCCTGTGTGCAGGTGATGTCTTGCAGATGTGTTCAGGGCGGGCCCATGGTCTCACATATCAAGTTTGGAGCCAATCGGTCAATTTTTGGGCGAGTTACAGGGCACTTCCTGTTTAGCGGCGAAACGCGTTAATCAAAATGGCCGACATGGCGTTGGGGTCAAGTTCGCATTCGTAGACGTGTTCAGGGGCGGGGTCTCGTGTCACGTATGAAGTTTCGTGCGGATAGGAAAAAGTATGGCGAAGTTATAGCACACGTGTTGTTTCGTGGCGAGATGCCGAAATTCGCCAAAATTCCGATGGCTGCCGTGGCCACGCCCCTTTGAATCTGCGAAAGTTTTCTATAACTTTTGATCTTGGATGGGTTTGGAACAATGTGACGCGTTTTGCGCGTTGCTACGATGAACGCCCTCAGACAAGTTCGTTCAGTTGCGAAACTTGTAAAACGCCAAGATGGACGCCAAATCCAAGATGGCCGACTTCCTGTTGAGTCAAGGTCATGGTGTCAAAAGGATTTTTTGTTCGGCTTGCGCCGAACAATCACCCCACCAAGTTTCGGGAAATTCGGTGAAACTAAATTTTGCCTGCTCCATAGGCACGTGACCTGTGGGGGCGCTACTGAGCCATTTTGCATTGGTTTTTCGCAATTCCACTATTTTATCGAATTTTTCGGCAGTTCTGGTGTGCGTGCCAATTTTCGTCCGTTTTCACTCAGGTTCAGGGGGTCAAATTCAAGATCCCGTGGAGAGAAAGAAAATAATAATAATAATTAAAGCTGCAAGCAGCGTTGTACGGGACCTCGCGGCCGCCACCCTCTACCGGCATGTCATGTATAACGTGGGCTCTGGCCGGGTTACTTATCTCGCATGTGAAGTTTAGTGCAGATTGGTCGACGTATGGCAATGTTACGGGTCACTTCCTGTCTGGGAAGAACTACTTCCTGTGTGCAAGTCATGGTTTGCAAACATGTTCAGGACGGGCCCTTGGTCTCACATATCAAGTTTTGGGCCGATTGGTCAATGTTTGGCGGAGTTAAAGGGCACTTCCTGTTTCGGGCGACCTACTTCCTGTGTGCAGGTGGTGTCTTGCAGATGTGTTCAGGGCAGGTCCTTGGTACCACGTATCAATTTTGGAGCCGATTGGTCAATGTATGGGCAAATGACAGGGCACTTCCTGTTTCAGGCACCCTACTTCCTGTGTGCAGGTGATGTCTTGCAGACGTGTTCAGGGCGGGCCCTTGATACCACGTATCAAGTTTCGGGCCGATTGGTCAATGTTTGGTGAAGTTAGAGGGCACTTCCTGTTTCAGACGATCTACTTCCTGTGTGCAGGTGATGTCTTGCAGATGTGTTCAGGGCGGGCCCATGGTCTCACATATCAAGTTTGGAGCCAATCGGTCAATTTTTGGGCGAGTTACAGGGCACTTCCTGTTTAGCGGCGAAACGCGTTAATCAAAATGGCCGACATGGCGTTGGGGTCAAGTTCGCATTCGTAGACGTGTTCAGGGGCGGGGTCTCGTGTCACGTATGAAGTTTCGTGCGGATAGGACAAAGTATGTCGAAGTTATAGCACACGTGTTGTTTCGTGGCGAGACGCCGAAATTCGCCAAAATTCCGATGGCTGCCGTGGCCACGCCCCTTTGAATCTGCGAAAGTTTTCTATAACTTTTGATCTTGGATGGGTTTGGAACAATTTGACGCGTTTTGCGCGTTGCTACGATGAACGCCCTCAGACAAGTTCGTTCAGTTACGAAACTTGTAAAACGCCAAGATGGACGCCAAATCCAAGATGGCCGACTTCCTGTTGAGTCGAGGTCATGGTGTCAAAAGGATTTTTTGTTCGGCTTGCGCCGAACAATCACCCCACCAAGTTTCAGGAAATTCGGTGAAACTAAATTTTGCCTGCTCCATAGGCACGTGACCTGTGGGGGCGCTACTGAGCCACTTTGCATTGGTTTTTCGCAATTCCACTATTTTATCGAATTTTTCGGCAGTTCTGGTGTGCGTGCCAATTTTCGTCCGTTTTCACGCTGGTTCAGGGGGTCAAATTCAAGATCCCGTGGAGAGAAAGAAAATAATAATAATAATTAAAGCTGCAAGCAGCGTTGTACGGGACCTCGCGGCCGCCACCCTCTACCAGCATGTCATGTATAACGTGGGCTCTGGCCGGGTTACTTATCTCGCATGTGAAGTTTAGTGCAGATTGGTCGACGTATGGCAATGTTACGGGTCACTTCCTGTCTGGGAAGACCTACTTCCTGTGTGCAGGTCATGGTTTGCAAACATGTTCAGGGCAGGCCCTTGGTCTCACATATCAAGTTTTGGGCCGATTGGTCAATGTTTGTCGGAGTTAAAGGGCACTTCCTGTTTCTGGCGACCTACTTCCTGTGTGCAGGTGATGTCTTGCAGATGTGTTCAGGGAGGGCCCATGATCTCACATATCAAGTTTCAGGTCGATTGGTCACTGTACGGGCAAATGGCAGGGCACTTCCTGTTTCGGGCGACCTACTTCCTGTGTGCAGGTCATACTTTGCAGACGTGTTCAGGGCGGGCCCTTGGTGTCACATATGAAGTTTCGGGCCGATTGGTCAATGTTTGGTGAAGTTAAAGGGCACTTCCTGTTTCAGAGGATCAACTTCCTGTGTGCAGGTGATGTCTTGCATATGTGTTCAGGGCGGGCCCTTGGTGTCACATATGAAGTTTCGGGCCGATTGGTCAATGTTTGGTGAAGTTAAAGGGCACTTCCTGTTTCAGAGGATCTACTTCCTGTGTGCAGGTGATGTCTTGCATATGTGTTCAGGGCGGGCCCATGGTCTCACATATCAAGTTTTGGGCCAATCGGTAAATTTTTGGGCGAGTTACAGGGCACTTCCTGTTTAGCGGCGAATGCGATAATCAAAATGGCCGACATCGTGTTGGGGTCAAGTTCGCATTCGTAGACGTGTTCAGGGGCGGGGTCTCGAGTCACGTATGAAGTTTCGTGTGGATAGGCCAAAGTATGGCGAAGTTATAGCACACGTGTTGTTTCGTGGCGAGCCGCCGAAATTCGCCAAAATTCCGATGGCTGCCGTGGCCACGCCCCTTTGAATCTGCGAAAGTTTTCTATAACTTTTGATCTTGGATGGGTTTGGAACAATTTGACGCGTTTTGCGCGTTGCTACGATGAACGCCCTCAGACAAGTTCGTTCAGTTACGAAACTTGTAAAACGCCAAGATGGACGCCAAATCCAAGATGGCCGACTTCCTGTTGAGTCAAGGTCATGGTGTCAAAAGGATTTTTTGTTCGGCTTGTGCCGAACAATCACCCCACCAAGTTTCGGGAAATTCGGTAAAACTAAATTTTGCCTGCTCCATAGGCAGTGACCTGTGGGGGCGCTAGTGAGCCATTTTGCATTGTTTTTTCGCAATTACACTATTTTATCGAATTTTTCGGCAGTTCTGGTGTGCGTGCCAATTTTCGTCCGTTTTCACGCAGGTTCAGGGGGTCAAATTCAAGATCCCGTGGAGAGAAAGAAAATAATAATAATAATAATAATAATAATAATAATAATAATAATTCCTAGAATAACAATATGTCCTCGCCCACTGCGTGGGCTCGGACCCTACGCGCACTGTGTGCGGGCCCGGTCCTCGGTCCTTGCACACTACTGTGTTAGTGCTCGGTCCTAGGTCCTTGCACACTGCTTTGTTAGTGCTCGGTCCATGTTGCTAGAATTACAATAGGTCCTCGCACACTGTGTGAGTGCTCGGTCCCTAATTAAAGCTGCAAGCAGCGTTGTACGGGACCTCGCGGCCGCCACCCTCTACCGGCATGTCATGTATTACGTGGGCTCTGGCCGGGTTACTTATCTCGCATGTGAAGTTTAGTGCAGATTGGTCGACGTATGGCAATGTTACGGGTCACTTCCTGTCTGGGAGACCTACTTCCTGTGTGCAGGTCATGGTTTGCAAACATGTTCAGGGTGGGCCCTTGGTCTCACATATCAAGTTTTGGGCCGATTGGTCAATGTTTGGCGGAGTTAAAGGGCACTTCCTGTTTCGGGCGACCTACTTCCTGTGTGCAGGTCATGTCTTGCAGACGTGTTCAGGGCGGGCCCTTGGTCTCACATATCAAGTTTCAGGTCGATTGGTCAATGTACGTGCAAATGACAGGGCACTTCCTGTTTAGGGAGACCTACTTCCTTTGTGCAGGTCATGTCTTGCAGACGTGTTCAGGGCGGGCCCTTGATACCACGTATCAAGTTTCGGGCCGGTTGGTCAATGTTTGGTGAAGTTAAAGGGCACTTCCTGTTTCAGGCGCCCTACTTCCTGTGTGCAGGTGATGTCTTGCAGATGTGTTCAGGGCAGGCCCTTGGTACCACGTATCAATTTTGGAGCCGATTGGTCAATGTACGGGCAAATGACAGGGCACTTCCTGTTTCAGGCACCCTACTTCCTGTGTGCAGGTGATGTCTTGCAGACGTGTTCAGGGCGGGCCCTTGGTACCACATATCAAGTTTCGGGCCGATTGGTCAATGTTTGGTGAAGTTAAAGGGCACTTCCTGTTTCAGACGATCTACTTCCTGTGTGCAGGTGATGTCTTGCAGATGTGTTCAGGGCAGGCCCATGGTCTCACATATCAAGTTTGGAGCCAATCGGTCAATTTTTGGGCGAGTTACAGGGCACTTCCTGTTTAGCGGCGAAACGCGTTAATCAAAATGGCCGACATGGCGTTGGGGTCAAGTTCGCATTCGTAGACGTGTTCAGGGGCGGGATCTCGTGTCACGTATGAAGTTTCGTGCGGATAGGACAAAGTATGGCGAAGTTATAGCACACGTGTTGTTTCGTGGCGAGACGCCGAAATTCGCCAAAATTCCGATGGCTGCCGTGGCCACGCCCCTTTGAATCTGCGAAAGTTTTCTATAACTTTTGATCTTGGATGGGTTTGGAACAATTTGACGCGTTTTGCGCGTTGCTACGATGAACGCCCTCAGACAAGTTCGTTCAGTTACGAAACTTGTAAAACGCCAAGATGGACGCCAAATCCAAGATGGCCGACTTCCTGTTGAGTCGAGGTCATGGTGTCAAAAGGATTTTTTGTTCGGTTTATGCCGAACAATCACCCCTCCGAGTTTCGGGAAATTCGGTGAAACTAAATTTTGCCAGCTCCATAGGCACGTGACCTGTGGGGGCGCTACTGAGCCACTTTGCATTGTTTTTTCGCAATTCCACTATTTTATCGAATTTTTCGGCAGTTCTGATGTGCGTGCCAATTTTCGTCCGTTTTCACGCAGGTTCAGGGGGTCAAATTTGAGATCCCGTGGCATGAAAGAAAATAATAATAATAATTAAAGCTGCAAGCAGCGTTGTACGGGACCTCGCGGCCGCCACCCTCTACCGGCATGTCATGTATAACGTGGGCTCTGGCCGGGTTACTTATCTCGCATGTGAAGTTTAGTGCAGATTGGTCGACGTATGGCAATGTTACGGGTCACTTCCTGTCTGGGAAGACCTACTTCCTGTGTGCAGGTCATGGTTTGCAAACATGTTCAGGGCGGGCCCTTGGTCTCGCATATCAAGTTTTGGGCCGATTGTTCAATGTTTGGCGGAGTTAAAGGGCACTTCCTGTTTCATACAATCTACTTCCTGTGTGCAGGTGATGTCTTGCAGACGTGTTCAGGGCGGGCCCATGATCTCACATATCAAGTTTCAGGTCGATTGGTCAATGTACGGGCAAATGACAGGGCACTTCCTGTTTAGGGAGACCTACTTCCTGTGTGCAGGTCATGTCTTGAAGACGTGTTCAGGGCGGGCCCTTGGTACCACATATCAAGTTTCGGGCCGGTTGGTCAATGTTTGGAGAAGTTAAAGGGCACTTCCTGTTTCAGACAATCTACTTCCTGTGTGCAGGTGATGTCTTGCAGACATGTTCAGGGCGGGCCCGTGATCTCACATATCAAGTTTCAGGTCGATTGGTCAATGTACGGGAAAGTTAAAGGGCACTTCCTGTTTCAGAGGAACTACTTCCTGTGTGCAGGTGATGTCTTGCAGATCTGTTCAGGGTGGGCCCTTGGTCTCACATATCAAGTTTCGGGCCGATTGGTCAATGTTTGGCAAATGACAGGGCACTTCCTGTTTCGGGCGACCTACTTCCTGTGTGCAGGTCATACTTTGCAGACGTGTTCAGGGCGGGCCCTTGGTGTCACATATGAAGTTTCGGGCCGATTGGTCAATGTTTGGTGAAATTAAAGGGCACTTCCTGTTTCAGAGGATCTACTTCCTGTGTGCAGGTGATGTCTTGCAGATTTGTTCAGGGTGGGCCCTTGGTCTCACATATCAAGTTTCGGGCCGATTGGTCAATGTTTGGCAAGTGACAGGGCACTTCCTGTTTCGGGCGACCTACTTCCTGTGTGCAGGTCATACTTTGCAGACGTGTTCAGGGCGGGCCCTTGGTGTCACATATGAAGTTTCGGGCCGATTGGTCAATGTTTGGTGAAGTTAAAGGGCACTTCCTGTTTCAGAGGATCTACTTCCTGTGTGCAGGTGATGTCTTGCAGATGTGTTCAGGGAGGGCCCATGATCTCACATATCAAGTTTCAGGTTGATTGGTCAATGTACGGGCAAATGACAGGGCACTTCCTGTTTCGGGCGACCTACTTCCTGTGTGCAGGTCATACTTTGCAGACATGTTCAGGGCGGGCCCTTGGTCTCACATATTAAGTTTTGGGCCGATTGGTCAATGTTTGGTGAAGTTAAAGGGCACTTCCTGTTTCAGAGGATCTACTTCCTGTGTGCAGGTGATGTCTTGCATATGTGTTCAGGGTGGGCACATGGTCTCACATATCAAGTTTTGGGTCAATCGGGAAATTTTTGGGCGATTTACAGGGCACTTCCTGTAAAGCGGCGAAACGCGATAATCAAAATGGCCGACATGGCGTTGGGGTCAAGTTCGCATTTGTAAACGTGTTCAGGGGCGGGGTCTCGAGTCACGTATGAAGTTTCGTGTGGATAGGCCAAAGTATGGCGAAGTTATAGCACACGTGTTGTTTCGTGGCGAGCCGCCGAAATTCGCCAAAATTCCGATGGCTGCCGTGGCCACGCCCCTTTGAATCTGCGAAAGTTTTCTATAACTTTTGATCTTGGATGGGTTTGGAACAATTTGACGCGTTTTGCGCGTTGCTACGATGAACGCCCTCAGACAAGTTCGTTCAGTTACGAAACTTGTAAAACGCCAAGATGGACGCCAAATCCAAGATGGCCGACTTCCTGTTGAGTCGAGGTCATGGAGTCAAAAGGATTTTTTGTTCGGCTTGCGCCGAACAATCACCCCACCAAGTTTCGGGAAATTCGGTAAAACTAAATTTTGCCTGCTCCATAGGCAGTGACCTGTGGGGGCGCTAGTGAGCCATTTTGCATTGTTTTTTCGCAATTCCACAAATTTATCGAATTTTTCGGCAGTTCTGATGTGCGTGCCAATTTTCGTCCGTTTTCACGCTGGTTCAGGGGGTCAAATTCGAGATTCCATGCGGAGAAAAATAATAATAATAATAATAATAATTAAAGCTGCAAGCAGCGTTGTACGGGACCTCGCGGCCGCCACCCTCTACCGGCATGTCATGTATAACGTGGGCTCTGGCCGGGTTACTTATCTCGCATGTGAAGTTTAGTGCAGATTGGTCGACGTATGGCAATGTTACGGGTCACTTCCTGTCTGGGAAGACCTACTTCCTGTGTGCAGGTCATGGTTTGCAAACATGTTCAGGGCGGGCCCTTGGTCTCGCATATCAAGTTTTGGGCCGATTGTTCAATGTTTGGCGGAGTTAAAGGGCACTTCCTGTTTCATACAATCTACTTCCTGTGTGCAGGTGATGTCTTGCAGACGTGTTCAGGGCGGGCCCATGATCTCACATATCAAGTTTCAGGTCGATTGGTCAATGTACGGGCAAATGACAGGGCACTTCCTGTTTAGGGAGACCTACTTCCTGTGTGCAGGTCATGTCTTGAAGACGTGTTCAGGGCGGGCCCTTGGTACCACATATCAAGTTTCGGGCCGGTTGGTCAATGTTTGGAGAAGTTAAAGGGCACTTCCTGTTTCAGACAATCTACTTCCTGTGTGCAGGTGATGTCTTGCAGACATGTTCAGGGCGGGCCCGTGATCTCACATATCAAGTTTCAGGTCGATTGGTCAATGTACGGGAAAGTTAAAGGGCACTTCCTGTTTCAGAGGAACTACTTCCTGTGTGCAGGTGATGTCTTGCAGATCTGTTCAGGGTGGGCCCTTGGTCTCACATATCAAGTTTCGGGCCGATTGGTCAATGTTTGGCAAATGACAGGGCACTTCCTGTTTCGGGCGACCTACTTCCTGTGTGCAGGTCATACTTTGCAGACGTGTTCAGGGCGGGCCCTTGGTGTCACATATGAAGTTTCGGGCCGATTGGTCAATGTTTGGTGAAATTAAAGGGCACTTCCTGTTTCAGAGGATCTACTTCCTGTGTGCAGGTGATGTCTTGCAGATTTGTTCAGGGTGGGCCCTTGGTCTCACATATCAAGTTTCGGGCCGATTGGTCAATGTTTGGCAAGTGACAGGGCACTTCCTGTTTCGGGCGACCTACTTCCTGTGTGCAGGTCATACTTTGCAGACGTGTTCAGGGCGGGCCCTTGGTGTCACATATGAAGTTTCGGGCCGATTGGTCAATGTTTGGTGAAGTTAAAGGGCACTTCCTGTTTCAGAGGATCTACTTCCTGTGTGCAGGTGATGTCTTGCAGATGTGTTCAGGGAGGGCCCATGATCTCACATATCAAGTTTCAGGTTGATTGGTCAATGTACGGGCAAATGACAGGGCACTTCCTGTTTCGGGCGACCTACTTCCTGTGTGCAGGTCATACTTTGCAGACATGTTCAGGGCGGGCCCTTGGTCTCACATATTAAGTTTTGGGCCGATTGGTCAATGTTTGGTGAAGTTAAAGGGCACTTCCTGTTTCAGAGGATCTACTTCCTGTGTGCAGGTGATGTCTTGCATATGTGTTCAGGGTGGGCACATGGTCTCACATATCAAGTTTTGGGTCAATCGGGAAATTTTTGGGCGATTTACAGGGCACTTCCTGTAAAGCGGCGAAACGCGATAATCAAAATGGCCGACATGGCGTTGGGGTCAAGTTCGCATTTGTAAACGTGTTCAGGGGCGGGGTCTCGAGTCACGTATGAAGTTTCGTGTGGATAGGCCAAAGTATGGCGAAGTTATAGCACACGTGTTGTTTCGTGGCGAGCCGCCGAAATTCGCCAAAATTCCGATGGCTGCCGTGGCCACGCCCCTTTGAATCTGCGAAAGTTTTCTATAACTTTTGATCTTGGATGGGTTTGGAACAATTTGACGCGTTTTGCGCGTTGCTACGATGAACGCCCTCAGACAAGTTCGTTCAGTTACGAAACTTGTAAAACGCCAAGATGGACGCCAAATCCAAGATGGCCGACTTCCTGTTGAGTCGAGGTCATGGAGTCAAAAGGATTTTTTGTTCGGCTTGCGCCGAACAATCACCCCACCAAGTTTCGGGAAATTCGGTAAAACTAAATTTTGCCTGCTCCATAGGCAGTGACCTGTGGGGGCGCTAGTGAGCCATTTTGCATTGTTTTTTCGCAATTCCACAAATTTATCGAATTTTTCGGCAGTTCTGATGTGCGTGCCAATTTTCGTCCGTTTTCACGCTGGTTCAGGGGGTCAAATTCGAGATTCCATGCGGAGAAAAATAATAATAATAATAATAATAATAATAATTCCTAGAATAACAATATGTCCTCGCCCACTGCGTGGGCTCGGACCCTCCGCGCACTGTGTGAGTGCTCGGTCCTCGGTCCTTGCACACTACTGTGTTTGTGCACAGTCCTAGGTCCTTGCACACTGCTGTGTGAGTGCGCGGTTTATGTTGCTCGAATTACAATAGGTCCTCGCACACTGTGTGAGTGCTCGGTCCCTAATAATTCCTTCAATTACAATATGTCCTCGCACACTGCGTGTGCTCGGACCCCGCGCGCACTGTGTGCGTGCCCGGTCCTCAGTCCTTGCACACTACTGTGTGAGTGCTCAGTCCTAGGTCCTTGCACACTGCTGTTTGAGTGCTCGGTTTATGTTGCTACAATTACAATAGGTCCTCGCACACTGTGTGAGTGCTCGGTCCCTAATTAAAGCTGCAAGCAGCGTTGTACGGGACCTCGCGGCCGCCACCCTCTACCGGCATGTCATGTATAACGTGGGCTCTGGCCGGGTTCCTTATCTCGCATGTGAAGTTTAGTGCAGATTGGTCGACGTATGGCAATGTTACGGGTCACTTCCTGTCTGGGAAGACCTACTTCCTGTGTGCAGGTCATGGTTTGAAAACATGTTCAGGGCGGGCCCTTGGTCTCACATATCAAGTTTCGGGCCGATTGGTCAATGTTTGGCGGAGTTAAAGGGCACTTCCTGTTTCGGGCGACCTACTTCCTGTGTGCAGGTGGTGTCTTGCAGATGTGTTCAGGGCAGGTCCTTGGTACCATGTATCAATTTTGGAGCCGATTGGTCAATGTATGGGCAAATGACAGGGCACTTCCTGTTTCAGGCACCCTACTTCCTGTGTGCAGGTGATGTCTTGCAGATGTGTTCAGGGCGGGCCCTTGGTACCACATATCAAGTTTTGGGCAGATTGGTCAATGTTTGGCGGAGTTAAAGGGCACTTCCTGTTTCAGACGATCTACTTCCTGTGTGCAGGTGATGTCTTGCAGATATGTTCAGGGCGGGCCCATGGTCTCACATATCAAGTTTTGGGTCAATGGGGAAATTTTTGGGCGAGTTACAGGGCACTTCCTGTTTAGCGGCGAAACGCGATAATCAAAATGGCCGACATCGCGTTGGGGTCAAGTTCGCATTCGTAGACGTGTTCAGGGGCGGGGTCTGGTGTCACGTATGAAGTTTGGTGCGGATAGGCCAAAGTATGGCGAAGTTATAGCGCACTTCCTGTTTCGTGGCGAGCCGTCGAAATTCGCCAAAATTCCGATGGCTGCCGTGGCCACGCCCCTTTGAATCTGCGAAAGTTTTCTATAACTTTTGATCTTGGATGGGTTTGGAACAATTTGACGCGTTTTGCGCGTTGCTACGATGAACGCCCTCAGACAAGTTCGTTCAGTTACGAAACTTGTAAAACGCCAAGATGGACGCCAAATCCAAGATGGCCGACTTCCTGTTGAGTCGAGGTCATGGAGTCAAAAGGATTTTTTGTTCGGCTTGCGCCGAACAATCACCCCACCAAGTTTCGGGAAATTCGGTAAAACTAAATTTTGCCTGCTCCATAGGCAGTGACCTGTGGGGGCGCTAGTGAGCCATTTTGCATTGTTTTTTCGCAATTCCACAAATTTATCGAATTTTTCGGCAGTTCTGATGTGCGTGCCAATTTTCGTCCGTTTTCACGCTGGTTCAGGGGGTCAAATTCGAGATTCCATGCGGAGAAAAATAATAATAATAATAATAATAATAATAATTCCTAGAATAACAATATGTCCTCGCCCACTGCGTGGGCTCGGACCCTCCGCGCACTGTGTGAGTGCTCGGTCCTCGGTCCTTGCACACTACTGTGTTTGTGCACAGTCCTAGGTCCTTGCACACTGCTGTGTGAGTGCGCGGTTTATGTTGCTCGAATTACAATAGGTCCTCGCACACTGTGTGAGTGCTCGGTCCCTAATAATAATTCCTAGAATAACAATATGTCCTCGCCCACTGCGTGGGCTCGGACCCTCCGCGCACTGTGTGAGTGCTCGGTCCTCGGTCCTTGCACACTACTGTGTTTGTGCACAGTCCTAGGTCCTTGCACACTGCTGTGTGAGTGCGCGGTTTATGTTGCTCGAATTACAATAGGTCCTCGCACACTGTGTGAGTGCTCGGTCCCTAATAATTCCTTCAATTACAATATGTCCTCGCACACTGCGTGTGCTCGGACCCCGCGCGCACTGTGTGCGTGCCCGGTCCTCAGTCCTTGCACACTACTGTGTGAGTGCTCAGTCCTAGGTCCTTGCACACTGCTGTTTGAGTGCTCGGTTTATGTTGCTACAATTACAATAGGTCCTCGCACACTGTGTGAGTGCTCGGTCCCTAATTAAAGCTGCAAGCAGCGTTGTACGGGACCTCGCGGCCGCCACCCTCTACCGGCATGTCATGTATAACGTGGGCTCTGGCCGGGTTCCTTATCTCGCATGTGAAGTTTAGTGCAGATTGGTCGACGTATGGCAATGTTACGGGTCACTTCCTGTCTGGGAAGACCTACTTCCTGTGTGCAGGTCATGGTTTGAAAACATGTTCAGGGCGGGCCCTTGGTCTCACATATCAAGTTTCGGGCCGATTGGTCAATGTTTGGCGGAGTTAAAGGGCACTTCCTGTTTCGGGCGACCTACTTCCTGTGTGCAGGTGGTGTCTTGCAGATGTGTTCAGGGCAGGTCCTTGGTACCATGTATCAATTTTGGAGCCGATTGGTCAATGTATGGGCAAATGACAGGGCACTTCCTGTTTCAGGCACCCTACTTCCTGTGTGCAGGTGATGTCTTGCAGATGTGTTCAGGGCGGGCCCTTGGTACCACATATCAAGTTTTGGGCAGATTGGTCAATGTTTGGCGGAGTTAAAGGGCACTTCCTGTTTCAGACGATCTACTTCCTGTGTGCAGGTGATGTCTTGCAGATATGTTCAGGGCGGGCCCATGGTCTCACATATCAAGTTTTGGGTCAATGGGGAAATTTTTGGGCGAGTTACAGGGCACTTCCTGTTTAGCGGCGAAACGCGATAATCAAAATGGCCGACATCGCGTTGGGGTCAAGTTCGCATTCGTAGACGTGTTCAGGGGCGGGGTCTGGTGTCACGTATGAAGTTTGGTGCGGATAGGCCAAAGTATGGCGAAGTTATAGCGCACTTCCTGTTTCGTGGCGAGCCGTCGAAATTCGCCAAAATTCCGATGGCTGCCGTGGCCACGCCCCTTTGAATCTGCGAAAGTTTTCTATAACTTTTGATCTTGGATGGGTTTGGAACAATTTGACGCGTTTTGCGCGTTGCTACGATGAACGCCCTCAGACAAGTTCGTTCAGTTACGAAACTTGTAAAACGCCAAGATGGACGCCAAATCCAAGATGGCCGACTTCCTGTTGAGTCGAGGTCATGGAGTCAAAAGGATTTTTTGTTCGGCTTGCGCCGAACAATCACCCCACCAAGTTTCGGGAAATTCGGTAAAACTAAATTTTGCCTGCTCCATAGGCAGTGACCTGTGGGGGCGCTAGTGAGCCATTTTGCATTGTTTTTTCGCAATTCCACAAATTTATCGAATTTTTCGGCAGTTCTGATGTGCGTGCCAATTTTCGTCCGTTTTCACGCTGGTTCAGGGGGTCAAATTCGAGATTCCATGCGGAGAAAAATAATAATAATAATAATAATAATAATAATTCCTAGAATAACAATATGTCCTCGCCCACTGCGTGGGCTCGGACCCTCCGCGCACTGTGTGAGTGCTCGGTCCTCGGTCCTTGCACACTACTGTGTTTGTGCACAGTCCTAGGTCCTTGCACACTGCTGTGTGAGTGCGCGGTTTATGTTGCTCGAATTACAATAGGTCCTCGCACACTGTGTGAGTGCTCGGTCCCTAATAATAATAAAAATAACTAGTACCGCGCGCGGTTCTGAACGGGTTCGAGCCGACCCGCGTTGCCTCGCGCTCTCACCCGTTCATTCACCGCGCGCAGTACTAGTTATTTTCAGTACTAGTTATTTTCAGTACTAGTTATTTTCAGCGGCGTCCCCGCGCATGTCGTTCCAAATTTCGAGGGGGATCAGGCAACGTATGGCAAAGTTATAGGGCACTTCCTGTTTAAAATGGCAGACTTCCTGTTCGGTCAAGTGCGTGTCCGTAAACGTGTTCAGGGAACTTCCCTTGTCTTACATATCAAGTTTTGTGCAGATCGGACAATCTTAGAGTTGACTTCCTGTTTCGGGCATTCCACTTCCTGTTGGGAGGTCATCTCTTGCAGACATGCTCAGGACAGGTCCCTGGTGTCACATAAAAGGTTTCGTGCAAATCGGACAACGTACGGCAAAGTTAGAGGGCACTTCCTGTTTAAAATGGCCAACTTCCTGTTCGTCTCCGTAAACATGTTCAGGGAAGTTCCCTTGTCTTACATATCAAGTTTTGTTCAGATCGGACAATGTAAGACTTTACTTCCTGTTTCGGGCGTTCCACTTCCTGTAGGGAGGTGACCTTTTACGGACATGCTCAGGACAGGTCCCTGGTGTCACATATAAGGTTTTGTGCAGATAGGACAACGTACGGCAAAGTTAGAGGGCACTTCCTGTTTAAAATGGCCGACTTCCTGTTCGGTCAACGGCGTCTCCGTAAACATGTTCAGGGAAGGTCCAGTAACTCACATATCCAGTTTCGTGTCAATCGGACAATGTAAGACTTTACTTCCTGTTTCGGGCGTTCCACTTCCTGTAGGGAGGTGACCTTTTACGGACATGTTGAGGAAGGGTCTGGGGTCCCACATACTAAGTTTCAAGTGGATACAACAATCCCTGTTGGAGCAGCATCAAAAACTATAAATGTAATTCTGTCTGCTGTCACCAGGGGGCGCTGTATTTGAAAATGAATATTTTCATATAGACGTGTTCAGGGCCGGACTGTCATCAATCCTTGCAAGTTTGGTTCAGATCGGACCAGGATTGGCAAAGTTGTAACAGTTTGTTTTTTTATAATTTTCTACCACCACCAGGAGGCGCTGTTTTCAAAATGTACCGTTTCAGCAACATAGTCGTCTTCAGCAACTAACCATCATCAACTATAGCAAGTTTGGTTGGGATCAGACCTTCCATCGCGAAGTTATAAGAGTTTCATTGTCTGTTATGAAAAATTATTATTATCTCCAATTTTGGCGCCCCCTATCTCGTACGCCATACAATATTTTAAAAAGCTTTTGATAACTTTTGATGCTCAACTCGTCCACATTGATCTCACCAAGTTTGAAGGTGATCGCACAAAAGCTCTAGGAGGAGATAATTGAAATACAAGCTGTCATATTGTCTGCTGTCACCAGGGGGCGCTGTTTTCGAAATTTAATATTTTCATATAGACGTCTTTAGGGCCGGACTATCATCAATCCTAGCAAGTTTGGTTCAGATCGGACCAGGATTCACGAAGTTGTAGCAGTTTGATTTTTTGTCCCAAAAATCCGACTTTGCGTCGTTGCCATGGCAACACCGTTAAACGATTTGTCGTCATATTGATCACGCATCATCTACCATGTGTTTTGACTGTTGTCACCAATTTTCAGTGCGGTACGATTATCTGTGTAAAAGTTATTCCCGAAATCGTAAAAAAACTTTTTTTTTGTGTATTTTCTTTCACCACAAGAAGGCGCTGTTTTCAAACTTCACCGTTTTTTCATAGACGTCTTCAGCCATGGCCCATCATCAATGGTAGCAAGTTTGGTTCGGATCGGACCTTCCATCGCAAAGTTATAAGAGTTTTGTTTTTCTGATGCGAAACATCAGAATCATCACGAACTTTGCCGCCCCCTATCTCGTGCGCCATGCGACATTTGAAAAAACATTTGATACCGTGAGCTCCTCAACTGGTCCACAGGGACCTCACCAAGTTTGAAGGTGATCGCACGAAAACTCTAGGAGGAGTTAGTTCAAATACCATTGCTGCGAATTCGCCAAAATCGCCAAAAAATCGCCAATCAACCCAAGATGGCGGATTTCCTGTTGGGTTTGGATCATGGTCATAATGTAATTTTTTCTTCATCCTGACCCACTACACATGTGTACCGAATTTCGTGCATGTGCGATATTTGTGTTGGTCATGGTGAATTTGGACAGGTGGCGCCGCACTTATTGGCCCCTCCCACATTCAATTTTCGACGCACATTCCCCGAACCTTTTTCAGACGTAAATTTACACCAGGATTGATGCGGTCACAAAAATTGGTGAGTTTTGGGGTATGGGAAAGGCCTCAAAAAGGCAATTCATTTGGGGGAATAATAAGAATAATAATAATAATCTTTCCAGTTTCAAGAGGGTTCTTGCAACCTTGTTGCTCGAACCCTAATAATAATCCTTCCAGTTTCAATAGGGTTCTTGCAACCTTGTTGCTCGAACCCTAATTATTTCATTTAACATTAAAATACAACGAAATAAAGCAGATATTATCTGAAATGAAGTGCATTATAAGATCATGTAATACAGGAGATTATATTTACAGCATATTGTCCCTCTCCTTTCATCCAGAGAAACAACCTGTGTGCAGCCTTATATCCACAAATATCACCTGCGTCGGGATATAGACTAAAAATATCCAGACATCAAATGATGTAAAAAAGAATATTGTACATACATTTGTTTCCCATATTAACCTGCTCTAACCCACTGCAACAAAAGGAACCTGCAGGGAGAACATGTAAAAGAACAGAAAGGCAGCAGAGAAGAGAGGTGACGAGAGAACACTGCTCTGCATCAGACAGCCTGACCTAATACTGACCTCTGACCCTGTACAAACACAAAACACAGTCTGAATCACTTTTAAAGCGGGGCAACATCCTGCCTCTCAACACTCTTTCTATTTTGTTCCTACTCGCCTCCACTGCCATCTGTGTGTGCTTCATCACAGCTTGTGCTCTGGAGTACGGCGTGTCCTCAGTCCCAGAGGTGAAAAGAGCTGTGTTAGGTTGGGAGATAACATAATAATATGACATGTGGGATGTTGCTGCGTCATCAGACTTTCCCAGACTGGCAGACTTTTCCAGACTGGCAGAAATATTCTTATTGCACATTTTAAACTGACATATATCTCATGTTTGTTCAGTGTATGTATTTATTTCATTGTAATAAATACTACAACATGAGACTCTTCTAAAAAGGTTTCTAAAAAGGTTCAAATTGGTCATAGAAGTAATACATGTATCAAAATGAACTACAAAATACAGCAGCCACACCATGTATCAGAATAAACTACAGCAGTCCTTAAGTATGGTTATTTATTGTCTTGGTGTTCAGAAACAGATGAAGCCTACAATGAATCAGCAACTATCCAAACGACTGCACTAATGATGTGTTTCATCCCAGTCTCACTGCTCTGTGCACAACATCCTGTTAGCATGCATATAATAACTACTCAGAATAAGTAATAATCATGACCCTGTGCTGTTGTTCACACCCGAGCACTCGCTGAAGCACTGACAACATACACAAGTGTGGCTCGCGGTGCAGACACCAAGCACCATGTGGTCCAGTCTGCAGCAGCACTTCACATATTCTTGTTCTTCTGTCATTTTGTTTGTATGTAAAACACAGTAAAATAAATGACATTAAAGTAGATGAAGGCATTTTCTTCATCTCAGTATAATAATAATAATTTGTATTTGAATAAATGTATCAGAAATACTGCCCATCAGGTCTAAAACAACTGGATCCAGAAGATAGATGGATGAATGAATGAATGATTGATTGATTGATTGATTGATTGATTGAATGATTGAACAAACAATCAAACAAACAAATGAGCGGCTGTCGTCTCCGTGAGCTGGACAGGAGGCGGGTGGTCACAGTGTCAGACACATCAAAGTAGCTGCCAACACACTGCACATGTTGTTCTCCTGCTGATGCTCCTCAGAGTTTTGTCATTTTAAAAAAACGGGATAGGAACCGGTAATGTATCCCACAAGATGATCCAGGTTCAAGGTTTGGTTTGGTTTCACCGGACTGGGATCCTAGGGTTTTGGACCCTGGCAGAGTATCTCCACGTTTCATGAACTGACTGAATTCTAAAATTCATGCCATCACGAGTTTGTTTCCCAATTCGATTCTATATCATTTCAGTGTGATACTGTTCCAAAACAATGTGAAAAAGGATCAATGTCAGGGAATTGAAAACTTTTGTCCACCACTTTTGTCTTTTCCTTGGACAAGGAGGTCCTGGTGGTTCTGCCATGTTTTCAGGTTCACTTTTCTCTTGTGTGACCAGCTATTATGAGACTAACGGGTCAGGATGACTCAATACATACTTGGTATCGGTCAGATCACTCGATCAGATGCAGATACTGTGAACATTTAGAAATAAAAATCAGCAGCAGCATTTTAACTGAGTCATGTTGTGGCTGTTTATTTCTTTGTGGGAGCAGAATATTTGTCACTCACTCAAACTGTGTATTTGAAAGTGTTTGAAACTAATAAGTGATAAATGCCTCAGCACAAAGGACTCATAGTTAAAAAGCTATAAAATGACTGGATTGGACTGATATGGGTAGTGGTAAATACTTGAGGATGTCTCGTATCGGACACATATGCATTAGAAAGTGCATCTTTTAACAGACCCATCATGCCATTTTATGAATTCATATTGGATAATTCAAATTGAGGTCAGTGTTTATTAGAGAATGGATTCATGTATTTCTTGCTATTTCAGTTAAAGAATGATCAGCAGTAAAAAGAGTGAAGGTCAGAGCAGAGCGAGTCAAGGAGACAAGTTGCTTCAGAGGATCCTCGGAGTTTTGAGTTGTAGGACAGCTGTGGAAGCCATGTACTGTGTTGTGATTGAGCGTTACATTACATACAAAAGTGTATGGAACAGCCTCGATTTAGCCGAGGGTTAGGGTTTCTGCTCTGGATACACCTGCTCTTCATACGACCCTGTGTTTTCAAGCTCCACTGAAAATGCTGCTGGCTCCGAGGCTCAGTGTTGCCAACTTAGCCACTTTGTTGCTATATTGAGCGAGTATTCAGAACCCTCGAGCGACCAGAGACAAATCTAGCAACATTTTCTGGTGGACTTCTGGAGACATGAAAGCATGTATCATCTCACGCGAGATGCAAAGAAAGTAAAAAGAAAATCACATCACAGTGTGACTGCGACCAGAGCAGGCTTCACACACACACACACACACACACACACACACACACACACATACACAGCTGCGGCTGCGGCTACTGCAGAGACAGAATGTCGGTGAAAACTATTTTGAAGCTTGATTTCCACACAGCATCCCACTGAAGCTCTGCCACAACCCCCTCCACACGGCTGTGAACTCGTCTACTGTACGAGGATGACTAATCATGCAGTTAGTGACTTCCAGTGACTTTTAGGATAAACAATAGCTTCTTTCCTTGCTGAGGAGTTGCCACACTGCCGAGCGTTTGCTGCGTCTCGTTGTCAGTGTTATACGTACAGCAAAGTGACCGTGTGTGTTGTGTTTGAAAAGCGGTCCAGTTCAGTCAGAGCTGCCATCAGCCTCAGGTTCCCTCATCGCTCCTTTGGATGACTTCTTTCAATGATACGCTGGCACTAGACAAGAATGACATGAATGGCGTGGGAAAACACCAGGAGTCCATTGATGAATTACACACAGGTTGTAAATTCAGCAGCATAGTCTCACAAATGACTTGTCGCACCCGTCCTGCAGCGGCTCTTGCGCTGATGTCAAGTAGTAGTTAGTTTTGAACAAATTGACCAATGAGACGTTAGGTTCTTGTTAAAAACGATGCAGTGTGTGCTGCATATGAGGTGGAACAGGCTCATCACTTCTTAAGACCACTGTCGGTTTGAGAATCTTTATAACTGCAGTGGTCAGACACCAATCAAACATGGCAACAAGCTTTGTAGCAGCCGATAGCACCGAGCACACACTCAATCACAATACCACACATTCAAAGAACTGTCTCAGTAAAAGTCCACGCTGTTGGATCAGCACTCACCTGAAGCTGCAGCTGCTCCCTGAGGTTGAGGCCCCACATTGGTCCACGGTGCAGGCCTGGGCCAGGGTTTAGATGCAGGAGGCCCAACTCTCACCACTCCAATGTACTCCACAAAGGTCCCTGGAAATGTCCCCTTCTCCTTGGTCCTCTCGTTGGTGCCACGCAGCCAGCCTTTGGGGCTCCGTTCCTCCCCCTCCTGATACTTGGAGACAGTGAGCACGTCGCCCAGCTGGAGACTGATATCATCCGCGCGCTCCCTCCTGTACTCGTAGATCGCCCGGTACTGGAAACTTTCAGCTGCCATTGCAACTGGAGCCCATAGGACTATTCCACAGCCTGATATTTGTCTGCATTTAAAGTAACACGTACTGGCTTTGAAGAAGACCAAAACAAAAACTCTGTCTGTCTTTAATGACACATGTTAATGTCCCTGAGAATGAACTTCCTCTACCTGCAACCTCCTGAAGAACAGATCCAACTTTCTTCATCCAAAACCACCAAGTCCTCCAAGTGCAAGGAGATGAAAGTGAACCGTTGGTTGGTCTTTGCTTTAGGATTGAAGACTTAGGTCAAACATCTGAGCAGTTTTTGATTTCTTTAAATCCAGAGAGAGAGAGAGTGAACCCAGACTTCGGTCTTGAGGCCTGCTGGCTTCAGTGATCACATGATCAGACAAGACGGAGACAAGGGGCGTTCTTTGGTCTGGACACTGGTAGGTGGCACAGTTTTTTTAGGACGGGCAACCTCCACACAGTTTCTCCAAAAGCTTCTGCAGCTTCTTCAGGCATTAATGAGAAGGAGCACACACTGCCTATCCTGAGTCTACACACACACACACACACACACACACCTGAGGAAATCCACTGCAGTGCAGACTTTGGCGTGTCACTCAGTGTGTGCTCTTTGGTTTCCTCCAGGTCTGTGCAGCCTCCTGCAAACTTCAAATAAAGTTCAAATATTAACATCCCATACAAACAGAAGTTACTATCATTTACTATCATTATAACTGAAAACAGGCCTGAGATCATCATAATCATGACAACTTAGATGAATCAACACAAATGAAGAACAGTTAGAAATCAATGATGTTTGGATGACATGTAAACATGCTCCACGACACTCCCTCTGTCACGCGCACACACGCACACACACACACACACACACAGTATCAGTTAGAAAAAGCGTGACGAGGCGAATATAAACTTCAGACACACCGGTGAGTCCCGCCGTCTGGCTCCCGCTAAACTCACCGGACGAGCCGCTCTCCTCCTCCTCCTCCCCCGCGACGCCCCGCTGAACGAACCGTGCGCTTGGACTCTACCCGAACCGGGCTGCGCGCGCCCAGACATCCGTAAAGCCGCGTCAGGGTAGATGGATGGCGTGTCCGGTTCCAGCAGACAGGCTGCCTGCTCGGTGCTGTAGACAGCGGCAGTGCTGACGTCAGTAAACCCCTCCTCCTCCTCTTACTGTCTGCAAATTATGCCAGGCTGTGGCGGGGATGTGATGTGAGGAGAGTGTGTGTGTGTGGCGCACCGCTGCTGCAGCTGCAGCACAGACAAAAACAAACGCCCATCATCATCCTCATCATCCTCATCCTCATCCTCATGCTGTTGTCTTGTTCTTCAGCTCATGTGTTTGTGTTTGTCCATGCGCATGTCAGGAAATGTCAGGAAAAACACTTGTAAAGTTCACATAAATGATGGAGGGCTGTTGTCATGACGCAGCAGACAGACAGACAGGCAGACAGACAGACAGACAGAGGCGCACTGCTGCGTCACAGGCGGCGCACGTTCTCATTGAGGAGCTGCAGGAGCTCATTCAGGCACAAAGTGTTCAAGACAGAGGGGAGAGGTTCCCCCTCTCTGCAGCACAACCTCAATGACACAATGCTTCACACACTGCTCTGCTAGATACTCACAGTGTTATATTGATAATGGAGGAGACACATGTTACATATGGTTTTTTTTACAGTGTAACAGCAGCAGATATCACTCCTTCACACATTTAAAAGGTTTCAGTCTGACACTGAGTGATGTGAGGGTGTCCTGCAGGGGACGGGACAGGTTGTCCATCATCCTCCTCTCTCCCACCACCTTCAGAGTTCGACTGGTTCTCTGCCAAGTCAACGCAGAGGCATTAACGCATGCTTTCATCACCTGCAGCACGGACCTTTGTAAAACTCTGCTTTTTGGTCTTCCACATCCACATCCACATCAGCAGCTCGTCTGATGACTCATGCACACGTCACACCAGGGCTGCACTGGTAATCTGGCATGATACGGGCGTTTTCCCAGGGGACCGACGCACATCTCTTTTCCACACTAGTGCTCTTCACCAGCCCTCATAATTAGTGGAGCACAACCGACTAGTAATGTATGTGTTCCCTGAAGGAATGTATTTTACTATTATCCCAAACCCAAGTCTAATTATTGTGGTGAGGTGTATAAATGTTTACACCCTGGCTCTTTGGGCCAGGACAAGACGGGAGACACCCTGAATTACAAATTAGATTTATTCAACATAAGGCAATACAATTTTTATTGTTGCATATTAAAACAACCACTTATATTTTGAAATGATCCAGTCCAATCCAACTTTATTTGTAAAGCACTTTAAAACAAACACAGTGGACCAAAGTGCTGTACAAAATAATGGATAAAAGATAGAAGAAGTAAAAGACAGAAAAGCTCACACGAGGCAATATAGTACATATAAGAAAAAGGAATTAATATGGCATATGATGATATGATATGAGCTCATAACGTCCACCGCAACTGTTGCTTTTCCCTTTTGTTTTACTTGACTGGCCCCGACTGACCAGACGAGACCGTCAGTGGCCCACAGGTGATTTGAGTTTGAGACCCCTGATTTAGAGTGTCCAGTTAACCTAAAACCTAATAGGTGGTGATTGTTCTAAGACAGCGGCTGAAGCTCAGTGTATCTCTGCTCCTGACCCTAACCTCAGTCTTTGACCTTTATTCACCTCTTCTCTGCTCTGAGCATCTAATTGTGTCACTAGTGGACTGTGGATCGCTTTCATAGCTTTCACACAAGATGCATTCAATGACCACATTTGACCAAATGTTGCAGTCATACTCTACCACCTGCAGTCTTGTGTCTGCTCCAAGCACAGGCAGATCACTCAGATTCTGTGTTCATAGCTAATCTTTGTTGTTTCTACTGCACATTCTTCAGGTTACAGCTCTTGTGTTCCTATCACCACTGGGACCACAGCTGCCTTCACGCCCCAAATCTTCTCCTGCTCCTCTCTCAGACCTTGGTGTTTCTCAAGGTTCTTGTGCTCCTTCTTCTCAGTGTTGCTTTGGGTTGTCACATCTATCACTACTGCTCTCCTCTGTCTATTCCTGACAACGATGTCCAGTTGTTTAGCCACCTCCAGTGTGTCTGTGTGGATGTGGAAGTCCCTCAGCATCACCCAGTCTTCCACTGCACTGTCTCAGGTACCTGTGGTCCCGGCTGGTGTGATAGACCCCAGCATTGGCCGATCATATCGATCGACTTTCCCCACGTACACACATGCAAACACGAATACTAACAAGGCAGTCAGTGATGGCAGACTTCACCCCATTCAAGCCTCTGTCGGCCTCTGTTGGTCATACTGGCAAGTGCAGACACCCAAACACAAACACACACAGAGCCACTAAAAACAATACTTGAAGACAACTTTGCTCTTGTCATGATTTGTAGTGATTTGACGATACACTATTTGAATTTTAAAGTGGAACTTATCCTCTATCCATGTGACACAAAGTATTGTTTTTTTATTCTTTAAATAAAGAGAGATTCCCTCTTCACAACTCCCACAAAACACTGAACAAACTATGCTAAAGGTTTATTTATAAAGCACAAATGCCTGCTGGCAGTCTGGCTGTAAGTGGTTCATCAGGCCTCTTATACTGGAACCTCCTGTGCACGACCAATCAGCTCCCAGGATGCACCTAGACACTCACACACATAATGATCAATCACACATGCACACCTGCAACACATCTCACACTCACACAAGGGAAAGGAAGCCACGACCTTGGAGTCCTAACAATATCTAAAAGACACAGACTCAACGACAAACAGAGGTTTCTGTGCATTCATGTTTGGAATGTTGAGATCTGAGTGGTGCTGATGGTGATGAAGACTGTGTGAAGTGTTTTGAGGAAGAGGTTTCACAAATACATCACTGTCCTGTCCTCAGCCTTTACAACACACCAGTCAACGCTGTCTCTCCTGAACTCGTGCAGTAATGTGACAAACAAATGCAGAGCAGCACAGATCAATGAGGAACACGGTGACAAATGAGCGAGACATCATGGGCTAAAGCAGCCGTTTAGTCAAGCTTTTGTCTCAGTGTCAGAGAGAAATGATCGTCCTTTTTGTCGCTCGTCTTCTCCTCTCCCTCTTTGTCTTATCTCTTGTAGCCACGTGTCCATCAGAGGGAGGACAGTCTTCACCTCTTCTTCCCCGAGGACACGGGGCCAGTTGTCTCACATTAATCGGTCAGAGTGTGCAGTTACTCACACATGCAGACAATGTTCTGTTCCAATGGAAGCATGAGTGAGTGGACTGAGCACTGTTGTCTCTCCATGGTGTTTGTGCATCTGTGGAAAATGACAGAATTAAACAGCGTCGGCAGACATTTGGATTTATTACAATATTATTTGCTTATTTGTAAAGCATTTTTCAAAACAATGTTACAAAGTGTACAAAAATAAAACAGGACACAGTTAAAATTGACATTTAAGCATTTAGCAGACACTTTTATCCAAAGAGACTTACAAAATAGGAATAAGCAACATAGAAGTATAGTCTAAAATAATAAAAAGCAGAACAAAAAGCAGCAGAACAGCAGATTTGTTTTATTTTCTTCTCCACCAACGGGTCAGACTTTATTTATGTGGCACCTTTCATATAAAGCAATACCATCCAACGTGCAGGATAAAAACAAAGACACCAAGTGGATAAGTGGCAGCGCGAGTCACCTTCAACTGGATTGTTGTGGGTTTGATTCCCGAGCTCCGCCTCTACGCGTCCTTGGGCAAGACACTTAACCCCACGTCGCTCCTGAAGGCTGTGCCGGCAGCGTGAATGTGTGTTGTATGAATGTGTGAATGATGTAGAAAAACTAGTAAAGGGCTACAGGTATATATATATATATATATATATATATATATATCCCCACTGCTGTTCGGATATTTAACTCCTCGTTGTAAATGTCCACTCATTTCCTACTTACCCCTGATACTTACTCTATATTAGAGAGTAATTTTATCTTTTTTACTTTTATTTTTTGTAATTTTCTTACTATTGTATTTTATTTTATTTTATTTTATTTTATTTTATTTTATTTTATTTTATTTTATTTTATTTTATTTTATTTTATTTTAAATTTAAATTTAAATTTAAATTGCTGTCGTGAATGTGTGTTTCCCCCCTGGGGGAGGAATAAAGTTCAATTCAATTCAATTCAATAAATACAGAGCATTATCATATTAAAGATAAAACATAGGTGAGGGAGCGAGGACGTCACGAGTATAAATTGTACTCTCTGATAATCCTGTGCCTTGTTACAGTTAGTGGGGTAATGTCATGTTCTATGCTCAGGGAGAACAGCTTGTAATAATCTATAATAATCTATTACCTTGAATCCATCACATGACTGTGGTGTAATCTCACTGAACAGGTGGATAATGAGGCTGTACTTTCATACTTTCAATCCCCGCTTTACAGATATAACTAAGAAACCATCAGGGTTTTTTTTGCTATTACTAATTACTACTTATTATTATTACTATTACTACTTATTAATGAGCTTATTCAGAAGTGAAGCTGCAGCAACATCTCACTGTTGTGTGCGTGTGTGTGTGTGTGTGTGTGTGTTTGCCAGCCCATCCTGACCCTTGGTTTGATCCTGTCAACATGTTTGGCGAGTGTATGCCACAAACCACGCCGCAGTAGTTGGCAACTATAATGAGATGTTTTCACACACACACACACACACACACCTCATTTATATAACCCTTGTGTGTGGCTGTGTGTTAGGATGTGCTCCAGTGAGCAGCCGGGGTCAAGAGCTCATTGGTGGCCCAGGGGCATTTCCCTCCATCATGAGCTCGCTCAGCTCGTCGCTCCTCTGCTCCGCATGGAGAAACACACCAGATTAGACCTTCGCCGTGTTGTCAATTCAATGACTCCCCATTCTACCACAGGGAACATTTGGTTTCCTTATCGGGAGCAGACATGCATTTTAAATTTGAATTTGGGATATGGAAACACTTGTGAAAGAAATACCAGTGTTATTCAGAAGTGTTGCCTTTTTAGCGCTAACCTTTGGCTAACTTCCTGTCCATTGCTGCCATTAGCATGACCTCATGAAGCTTGGGAGAGGCAACAGCAAAAGAACGGTCACCGTTTGTATCTTGATCTGCAGACGTCCACTAGCCGTTAACGCTCTGATATTTTCATGTGTGCAACATACGTTACGATATGAAACTGAAACCTGTTTCTTCCCATTCTTCATGATTCTGATAGTACAGTACATGTGGACAGAGAAGCTCAAAGACGTAGGACTCAACCTGGTCTTCAGTGTCTCCACCCACTCACCAAATTCACATAGAGCAAGGACTGAGGTGCGAGTGCAGAGTGGGAATGAAAGCAGCTGCTGTTTCTCTGATGTGTGACCTCCACCCCTCCATCATCATGTGATTTATGTGCGTAACATGAGAGTAAATGTGCTGCTTCAGGTGACCCACTTCCACGACTTGATTGAAGCAGAAACTTCACACGCTCAGACTGGAGCATAGAAATCTCTGTATTTCATTGAAATATGTGAAGCGTTCTCCACACCTGGTGGAAAAGCATCGTGTTGAAGTGGAAGTGCTGTTTGAAATGAGCAGAGAGTCACAGGTGAGAGAAGATCAAGCCTTAGACGAATCAGTGTCAGTAATAATATTTGAAACACCAGCGCTGCCCTCTGTTTCCGATTCTGTTCATAACTTTTTGGACAGAATTTCTACACACAGCCCAAGCACCAGGTTGGTGGACTCAGGATTGGGTCTCTGGTTTTTGCAGATGATGTTTGAAACCTGTTGACGCTTGATTGTCCTCTGAAGTGGTGCCAGGCTCTGACATCGTCAACTTAACCAAAACTAAAACATCAAAGTGGAATGAGGCCTAATTAGAAACGAGCAGCTGGAAATCCGGTGTCACAGATTAATGATGAATGAATTCACAGCATCTTGTGAGTGAGTGAGTGAGTGAGTGCGTGAGTGAGTGAGTGCTTTGTGTGCACAATCACAGCAGGGACAGATGCAGCCTGAAATAACTGCATTCATACTAAGGTTTTTTTATTATATTATTTATCTGTTTTATGAATAAGACAAAATAAATAAAACTGAGGAAGAGAAAAGTGTGGAGAGGAAGAGGAACAGCTGATAGTGGACCAAGCTCACGCTCGCTCACTCATCTTCTGCCGCTTTATCATCCACGTGAAGGGTGGAGGTCACACAGGTCGCCAGTCACAGACACTCACACCTACAGTCAATTTAGAGTGTTCAATTCGCATAATCCCCAAATATTTGGGGATTACGTTTTAATGGGATTGAACAAAAGAATTGCTTTAACTGTTGAGGAATTAGAAGCATTTTTATACATTATTGTCCATTTTCAGTGGTTTCAAAATAATAGGACTAATTCAAATCATGACGAATAAAAGGTTTGGTTGAGTTGCAGGGCATTGTGGGTACAGCGCAGGGCATTGTGGGTAAGCACAACCAAAACATAGGCGTGTGTAGAATGATATGTGTCATATGTTTGCATAAAACAAAATAAAATAAACCCGACAGGATTTGATGCAGCTCCATGTTTTGCTCTCATGTGGTCCTGCATTAACAGACCAGCGAGTTTTCTCGTCTTCTCCTTCAGTGATTTGTGATGCAGCGCCACCTCAGGTGAGGAGGGGACGACGTTATTCAAAAGGTTGAGTGGGTTTCACTGAAGTGCAGTGTGAAAGGTTGCAACCCTCCATTTAAACTGAGTCCCCAATCGTATTGTGTGAATTGTGTGAAAACGACCTCTGTTTGAGTCCCAGGACCAGCTGACTGAGGGGACATCTGTGTACACTGTCTCTTGTGGAGTGTGTTGGGGTCACACCACCAGGACTCACACAGGTGTCACTTTTGTGTCCCCAGTGGTGAGATAATCCTTTGTGAGTCCTCAGGTTTAGAATAACCCTCCAGTTTTGTCCAAAAACAAGTGTTAGCTCCTGATTTTGGTTTTGTGGTGAAGATATCTTGAAGATGGTGTAATCATCGTTGGTTCTTTGTAAAGAAATATCCAAGGTTTATTCCACTAAGAGCAGGGGTGTCAAACATACGGCCCGGGGGCCAGAACCGCCCCGCCAGAGGGTCCAATCTGGCCCACAGGATGAATTTGTTAAAATTTCACACTACGATTACAATCTAAACATAACGTCAAATGCAATATTTTTCACTTCCAGATATCTGTGACTAAATGTTTGTGCCTTTATAGATCCAGTGTGATGTGTAAATAGTAAATTTAGGCATAATATTGTTGAAATTGCACATGTTTTGTTAAAATATCCTTCATTAAATGTAAAACAAAGGAGAAAAAACAAAGGAGTTCTTGTTGGTCACTATTTTTACTGGTCCGGCCCACTTGAGATCAGATTGTGCTGTATGTGGCCCCTGAGATTGACACCCCTGAATCAGAGGTACATTTCTCCCTCTCTCTCACCCCGCACATATCTGTCAGAAGAGTTGCCCCCAATGTTTGCTTCTCAGAGACGAGTGAACGAGAGGGTAATGCATTCATGTCTGGAATATGTTTCCAGTGATGGTGATTCATGCCGTGTGTGTGTGTGTGTGTGTGTGGTGGAGTAAACACTGTGTGCATATGGAACAGAATGATAACAGAGACGTGCTTTGAGAGAAGCTGACGCTCTTATCTCTGCACAAAGTGATGAGAAACAGCTCAAGGCAACTTGAGAAGTGTTTAGGGGCTTGAAGCAACCATGTAATTAGAGGAAGGGAAAACACATTTGGTATGTACACACCATCCATATTTCACGGTCGTCTGATGGCAGCAATCGTCACTTGAAATAACAGTAAATTAGCTGTGACTCTATACCATCTCACTCTATACCAGTCTCCCCCGTGGCTGTACTCTGACAGGTGAAAGCACAGGAAGTTCATTTAAACTTATGGGAGATAGAGAAAGAGAGTGAGACAGAGTCATTATTCTCTCTCTCTCTCTATTTGTCTATTTGCCTGTGTTTCCACTGGTGAAAAACCCACTAACACCCACTAACACCCGCTAACACCTGCTAACACCTCGTTACCTTCGCTCACTACCTTATTTAAGTGCAATAAAATTGAAAAGAGTGCAATATTCCTCTGGACAATGTAGAGCTTGAATATTTCCCAGTTGCATATTAAATGTAGTAGGTGTTGTCTATAGTATCTTGAGTTTTTGTATAGTGTTGTATCTCCAGCCGGATCATTGTTGCCTTTGATTGTTTGTTTGTATTTCTCTGTGTCGTGTTCTTGTTTTCTCTGCCTTTCTTGGATATGTGCCCAGACCGTCTGCTAATGCACAAATGGTGATTAAACATCTAGAATCTAAAGTCAGGATATCGTCTGCAGAGGGAAAGGATTCACAATCAGCCTTCAGCTTTTCTTATCTCATCCAAGACGCTTCTGCAGGTCTTCAGAAATCTAATGAATCATAATCATTCCTCAAACATGACAATGTTCTTTGATCAGTGGTGGAACATCTTCTGTGTAGAATCATCTACTAAGCATTATCATCTCAAGAAAGCATACTAAGCAGCTTCTGCTTTGAATCACTTTCATGACGTACAATGCTCTCCTGCTTCTTCACTTGCTCATGGTGTGAAGACACTGCCATGATTGCCAGGCTTTGGACATCAGAAAGTCAGCGTTAGCACGATCATCAGTGGGTCTTACTTTTGTGAAGGATATTCTGAGACACTTGTGACACTGGACTATAGAAAAAATATTTGACTGGACATTTGTGATTGACAGATTGACAACATGACTGATCATAATTAGCAGTCTCTTTATCTTGCTGCTTTGTCCCTGGTCTCTTTTTTACCTCCCACAGTGTATATGTTGTATAAGGAGTGAGTAGATACATAGAGGAAGTCATTTGGGAGCGATGGAGCAGATTTATCACATGTAACAGGTATGGTGCAGGCAGAGGTCATTCTCGTATTTCTCTCTCACTGCTGTTACTGAATCTCTTTGTCCTCTGCTGTTGTGACATCACAGATGTGCTGCTGCTGCTGCTGCTGCTGCTGCTGCTCCTCCTGCTGCTGCTGCTGCTGCTGCTGCTGCTCTTGCTGCTGCTGCTCTTGCTGCTGCTGCCGCATTACTGCCTCTTTGTCTCGCACGCCTATCTCACTCCAACACTCTCCCTTTTCAGCCATGAACAAAGAGGACGTCCATGCGTTTTGTTAAATATCTGTGTGTGTTCTAAGTCTTCTCCATTGTGTTGGCACGTGATGATAATAATACTACATTATATTTGTATAGCACCAGTGCATCAAAGTGCTTCACAGTTAGTGAACAGAAACACACACAGGACAAAACAAACCTCTTAAGACTGATAAACCACAGTGAACAAGTGCGTGTTCAGCAGAGCTGGTCTGGAAGACTGCTCATGAATGATGACATCCACACTAATGTGGTGACAAAGTCCTCAACACCCACACACGCTGTGACAGTGAGTGTCTCGTGTCCTAAGTCTGCAGACAGAGACGGAGACAAAAAGACACATTTTCCTCATAAACACGTCACGCTTTTAAACTCATAAACGGCTGAAGAGTGTGTTCCTGACGTTGCTCACTCACATTATTGCACTGAAGGACTTGTTATAGTTGCCTCAATCTCTGCCTGCTGACTTTTTATTGTTCAATTTTCATTAGCAATGGCACCACAGGAAGCACTCAAATCACATTAGAGGAGCAAGGAAATACAATCAGAGGCCACATATTGATGTTTCACTCTCTGGCAATTAATTCTGATTTACAGCAGTATTATGTGAGTAAAGCTGAGTGACACATTTAGCACACACCCTCATAAATAATGTTGTTTGCCTGAAAATGACGCGGCGCTCCCTCGACGTGGCGTGGCTGTTTACCCCTTAATGAAGATTTGTTTCAAAATTCACATGATTGGAGAATTAAAACCACTATAAATCTGTGATTGAAGTGGACGATGCAATAAATTAATAAATAAACGTTTTTTTCAAGCTTGCTTCATAATCTCCATCTTTAACTGTCAAATATCAAGGTTGTGCTGTTCAGACCGAATGTATTCTAATTCAGGGATTCAATAAAAAGGTTATCGCCAGACAACTTTAACATATGTATTTATTAAATGATTTTTATATGTATATATACTGTATATATATATATATGTATATATATGTGTACATATATACATATATGTATATATGTATATCCAAAACCTCTCTAAATCTAAATCTCTTAGTATATTTATATATATATACATATATACAGTATATACACATATATTTAAATGAATATATGAATTACTCTTTGTTTAAAATGCTGTTGATAAGTTAATTTAAAACAATTTACCTACAGTTCATGTAAAATAAAATGTGGTTAAGTTAAAAACAATGGTAGTAGTCATACAACAGCTCATTTGCATTGATTGTTATGTAAACATTTGAAATCATAAGAAATCCGATTTTTCATCCTGTCTTTGTAAAAAGTCAAACTTACTTGGACTTATCTTGGTGTTTAGTCAGAGTTCCCATTGAGTCTTTACTCAGGAGTGAATCTGTGCTGCTCTGTAATGATCTGTAAGAACATTTGACACAGAAACATAAAACGTTTCTCAGAGACTGACACTGATTGGTTTTCTCTCTGATGAAGAGAGCGAGAGCTGGTTTTCAGCTGAGAACTCACAACAGAGTTTTATATTCTCTTTCTTTAAGAGGCAGCGCAGACAGTAAGTGCTCTTTTGTTATTTGACTTATTTAACAGTGCTCTTTTGTTTCTTTATCACCTCAAACATTCTCTATGTTTGGAATGTATTACCCTGCACTCCATTGTTACTAAACAGTTAACTGACCAATACTCATATCTGAAGCTGTGTGGATCAGAGCGCAGCACATCCACACTGTGACCAGTGTATTTTGGGGGTCGGCCTGGCGACAGCGCCTGTGACAGAAACCTGTGATTACTTTTATTTTCATGATTACATGATGCTGTAGGCTGTTGAAACAGTCAAGCAATACACTCAGTTACACTGAACCCACCAAACTCTGATGTTCAGGACTATACAATCCTGTGTGAAGTGGATTCACAAAGACCTCTGAGGTCTAGTCCACAAGTAGGTGGAGCATTTTGAAAACGGAGGTTTTTCTCCTCCAAAAACAAAGAAAAACACACAATGAATGAATATAAATGTCACCAAATTTTACTGTACACAAACAAGAAGTACACAAACAGTGTGTTTACAAAAGATTGTGCTGAGATGGTACTAAATTGAAGTTGAAGATATTTTGTTGTTATATGAAAATAAAAAATGTTCTTCTCAAATCATTAAGGAAATAAAGAAAATGAAGGAAAAACCTACACACACATATATATGAATCTATATAGTGTATGTATATATATATATATACTGTATATATATATATATATATATATATATAGATAGATACATAGATAGATAGATAGATGGATAGATAGATATACATACTACATTGGAGTGAAACATGGCTCTGAGTCTCTGTGGCTGCTGCAGAACTTGAGCTTCACAGTCAGTTTTCATTAGACCAGTCTGCTCTGTCATCATCACAGCCACTGGCCTTGAGGTGCACCACCATTCATCAAAGTTGACACACACACACACACACACACACACACACACAGAGAACACATGTACATACTGGACTGCTGTTACAGGCTCTTCTCTTTGTTCTCTCTTCATGTCCTTATTGTGTTTGTGAGAACCTGGGACACGCTAGTAAGCAAAGGAGTCTTGTTTTTGTTGCACTCAGCAGTCTCACCATTAGATATAGATAGAGCTTTAATTATCATTTACAGGTAATAAATGATTCCTCTATTCCAACACTACGCCACCCAATGCCTGAATTTGAGAAATGCCAAGAAATGGGCTGAAAGTTAAGTGAGGGAGAGGAGGAGGGAGGAGGAATGGGTGTGAATCAGTGCAGTGGGCATGGCCTGGTAATGAAATCAGTTGCGATGTGTCAGATTCTGAGTGAGACAAGTCTCTCAATCGCTTACACTGTGTTTGAGAGAGGACTGAGAAAGTCAATGGCAAAATGGATAATTTCATTAAACTGAAGATTTACAGCTGGATCAACAAATAACTCACATTAACTAGATACACTTATACACTGGTTTACACTTGAAAACAAGTTTAGTTACTCTTTAATATGAATCTTCCTCTAGCAGTAGACAGGTATGCTGTTCAAAAACATATAATTCAACAAATTAATTGTTATAAAATACTGAAACTCGAGTGTCGAGCTGAAAGGTTGACACAAATGCAGTTCTCAACCCACATCCTCTCAGCTGTTATCAAAGCCTTTGACACTTGGGGAGGTGTTGGCCTCCCATGAGGCAAGGATGGCAGCTTCCACCCCCCGGGATCCCAGCTCTCCTCCGTCCTAGCAGGTGTGCCCCAGGGGTCCATCCTGGGGCTCCTTCTCTTTATCATCTACCTCCTTCCCCTTGGCAATATGCAACCTCGTCCGCAAATTAAATATTCACCCCCACTGCTTCACAGATGATACTCAGCTCTATCTATCCAGTTCACCAAATTCCACACTCCCACTCCTCTCCCTCACCAACTGCTTATTTGAAATAAAATCCTGGTTCACCTCTGATTTCCTCTAATGAAACAGTGATAAAACAGAAACCCTCCTTATTGGCACCAAATCCACATGATCTAAAGTTGACAGTTTTTCCCTCACCATTGACAGCTCCTCCCTTCAGGTTAAGAGTCTGGGTGTAATCCTCGACACCACACTATCATTCAAATCCCACATCATTAACATTAATTGGCTCCGCCCTTCCCTTACCCCCCCATACAACTTCAATGCTCGTTCATAGCCTCCTCACCTCCCACATAGATTACTGTAACTCTCTCCTCTCTGGTCTTTCTTGGAAATCCCTCAAAAACTTCAACTGGTCCACAATTCAGCTGCCCGCATTCATCACTAGAACCCCCTCATTCCTCCACCTCACCCCCATCCTTCAACAACTCCACAGGCTCCTGGTCAATCTCAGAATTCAATTTAAAATCCTCCTGCCTGCCTTCAAGTCCATCCACAACCCCGCCCCTCCGTATCTCTCTGACCTTCTCCACATCGCCACCTCCTCCCGCTCCCTCAGATCCTCCTCCTTCATCCACCTCACTGTACCCTCCGCCCGACTCAGCACCATGGGGAGCAGAGGAATTCACTCGCACCAGACAGCTGGAACTCTGACTCTCTTCTCTTCTTTAAATCCAGATTAAAAACCCACCTGTTTAAATAGCTACTCTCTGAAAATCACACTCCACTTTCTGTTTAGTGTTTTTTATTGTTGCTTGTTTGTTTTGTAAAGTGTCGAAAAGGTGCAGGTGGAACAGGTAAATAGAGATTAGCAGATTTACAGAAGAATGCACGTGCAAATAATCCACAGAACTGCGAACCACAGAAACGTGTGGAGGAGAGAGCTCAAAAACCAACGTGTTGAATTGACGACGGACGAAGACGAACTCACAACCAGACAAAGGAAGGGGGAGTGGTTAAATACACTGAGGAATCAGGGAGACGACGAACGAGACACAGGTGAAACTGAGGAGGAAAATTAAAGAGCACACAGACAAGGGACGAAAAGGACTTCAAAATAAGAGGGGAACTTTCACAATAAAATGACAGTGACAACGGAGCATGACACAAGAGGCTGGTCTTCTGAGCACAGAGGGATCTCCAAGATCCAGACAAGACATTAGCTTCATTGAAGATGCATCCAATGATCAGAGCCTTCTTATTAACGGGAAAATGGGAAAATGGTGGTGTTTTTATATAAATATTAATTTAAACCTGTACAGAAAGAGAATATTTTATGTTTGTCCGTGTTTTCACTTTTGACAGCTGAGTAAATAAATAAATGGTAAAAGTGGTCTATTACTATAATGTATTTTTTTTTACCTGACAAAATATCTTTTGCACTATCATAACCATGTAGTCATTGATCCTCTAAAGCTAATGATAACATATTGGACATTCACTTTTAGCCAGTGAAGAACAAACCAGGTCCGTTCAGTAAGCATTTATACTTTTATACATTCAAAACATTCATTACAAAGTAGAAGTAATTGAAGTATTTAGAATATGTTACTGTGAGTAATGTAATGGAAAACATTACAAGTTACATTTTAGAGCGTAATATTCAGTATTCTGTAGTTGACTGAATATTCATGATAAGGTCATGATCCATGTTTAATAGCACTTGTATTATCTTAACACCCAAAAGCTTTAATTTCATCATATCACACTCCCACAGTCGCCGATATAAGTTCATATTTCATGTATCTGTCGTAGCAGCTTATTGTTGTCAGACGTGACGCTGCTGAGAGAATATTTAAACGTGTCAGAGGAGACAGATGCTGTAACCATGACTGGCTTTGAAGACTTCACAGAGGAAAGCGGGAGCCATTAGCAGCCTCACGTTGCTTCACGTTGTGAATGGATTGCTCTCTGCTGAGGCACCTGGTGTGCCGTTATTGCTGCAGGACTCCTCGTCTTCTCCCTGAGGTGATTTGGAGGTGCAGACGCTGCTGTGGGCAGGACACGGCTGCTGCTGCTGCTGCTGCTGCTGCAGAGCTGCAGAGCTGCTGCTGCTGCTGCTGCTGCTGCAGAGCTGCAGAGCTGCGTCTGCGTTCTCTTCTCCATCTGATTCTGGGCTTTGTTCAGATTTCTTCTTCTAATGGTGTCACTGACTGCATATGCTGTAGGAGGGAGGTGGTACATTATAGTCCAGCAACCATAACCGGTCTCTGAACATCGAAGAGACAAAGGGCTTTCGGAGGTTTGTTTGTGGACCTGAGACTTAAAGGAATACTTCACTGATTTGCATTTAGCTTTGTTTTACTAGAGTAGGGGCAGTATTTTTGAAAAATTCTGCTTCCTAACCTCAGTTTCTCCTGAGTCGAGAAATATCTTCACTTTTTTTTGTTACGTGCCCACCAGTGACACTTGGTCCGAGGCTTGAAACAGAACTTTTTAGACCCACTCTTAGGGGGACGGGACCTAAACAGTGTCTATCTTTGCTAACAGGACCAAGTGACTGAAGCTAAACCTTCCCAGAGACTTGTGAAGAACTTCTACCAGGGTGCACTGGCAGGTGTGCTCACACATGGGTGGTCTCCCATCTGCACTAAGGCTGAACAGCAGGTTCTTCAGAGGGTGGAGAAAACGGGAAGATCATGGGGTTCTATACCTTCTGCCATTCTGTGAGGTCTTTGCTGAAAACTTGACTTCATCCCAGTATCTGAACCTGAAACACATCACATTCACGCTGCATTGAGCTCTAATATAAAGGACATAAAGGTCTAAATTTAGGACTTAAACAAAGGGAAAGGCTTTCCCTCCTAAAGCTGCATGGGTCCACATTTCAGAAAACGTTATTATGAAGCAATGATTCAATGCTTCTTTCCAACCTGCCTGATTGATGTGTGTGAAATATAAGCCTGGCATTTAGATTATGAGTCAAGTTTAAATGAAATCTCCAGTGAAACACACGGGAATCCACTGAGCTGCATGGTAATGACTTTAAATGTGAATAGTTTGACCTTTCATGCTGCCATTTACCTCATCATTAGTTAACAAAACCAACGTGTCTGCATTTTGCCCACATAATGGCTCACTAACGTTCCACTGCAACCCACGCAGAATATGTTTCAGAAAACTCTTGCATTTCATTTGTACTTTTAACAAAAAAACCATTCCTGCTTTTCCTTCACTGATGGAAACCTCACTTTTAAAGTTATACTCAGACACATCCCTGTCAGTCTCTGTCCACTCTTCACAGATGTGAGTGAAATCTTCAGGGAACATGAGGAAAGGTCTCACATTTCCACTTCCACTGGTCGCCTTTCAAAAGCTGCAATTATTCCCCGTGTCCTTTTCCTGTCCCACAGCCCCCGAGAGGAAAGAGAGGGGCGGAAATGCAATAAACACTTCATATACAGTATTTTGTTTTTAAGAAACAATTGTTTCTTATTAAGCCACACTAAGTATCCCATAATGACAAAGTGAAAACAGATTTAGTTCATTTGAAATTCTAAAGTTACATTTGTTTATTTTTAGCTTATTGTATTGTCCTTAATGGGGCCCACATGGACATCCTGGCAGGGTAGAAATCCCACACATGGGCAACATACGGCCCTGGGGCCAGATCTGGCCTACAAACAAACTGTTTTTCATACTTTCATACTATGCCTCCAGTGTGTACAGGATCATCATATACGAAACATGTGTGAGTGCCGCTGACCGACACTCAGCTGAGAAACTCCACCAACAGCATCCCTGCTGTGCAGCTCCATCATCTCTATCACTGTAGATCCCTGTCTCCATCCAGCCAGCGCTCATTTGCCCTCCTCTTCATGTTCTGCTTCTCTCTCTTAGGAGATAAAAAAAGAAGAGAAGGCAGGCTTGTAGATGAGGACCCAGCATGGAGCCTTGTTAATGATGCTTGTGATGGGGATGAATGTGCTGGAACACAGAGGATGGACGGCTGGATGGAGGGAGGGAGGGAGGGAGGGAGGGAGGGGAGTGGACGGCACGGCAGGGGGTCAGGAAAGACGAGATGAAAGTTGAGCTCAGTGAGGCAGAGACATTGATCAGAGACGAGCAGGGTTGCACTTAAAAAAATAAATGCCTTTAAGCGTGGACGTCTTACTTATCAACATTTGGAGAAAGAACAATATTAGTCACAGGGCCAGCGTGTACGAGGGAGAGAGAGAGAGAGACAGAGAGAGAGACAGACAGAGAGAGCGAGAGACAGACCTGAAGCACACAGGCCTGATCTACTTAACACAGGTCATTTTGTCCTGCTTGTTTTCTCTTTGTAAACAGTGTCCCCATGAGTCTTGTAACCAAAGCTACGTCCTTGGCCCACACCATCACCTGACCCACTTCACCAACCTCACATTTCATCTGCTGCCTCTTCACCTTCCAGCACTAAAGGATGTGAGATCTACAGTCATTTTTTCATAGATGGTGAGGAACAGGCTGCTTCACACCCACCGGGACGCTGTCGTCAGCATCATCTGACTCCCACTGAGAGCTTTGGCATAAAAAAGGCAAACGTAGGAAGGAATGTCTTCTTAAAAAAGGACAGAAATGGAGTCGAGTTTGAGTAAGAGCTGAGAAAACCAAAGAAGAGAGGAGTGAAGAATTATTTACAGATGATTCTGATTATACTATATAAATTAAGTTAACAATGGCCTCCTTGCATATGGTTTCAAATAAATACATTAGCTTTGGATATATAAAAAAACCCCCACTAATTTTCAATTCATTAAATTTCATTCAATTAAATAAAATGTTACTTGTTACTTTGGTGATAGCAAATCAAACATACATTGTCTCAAGTCTCTGTAGAGAGTGAGACAGAAACCTTATTACAATGTTATAGAGAGCAGAGAAACAACAACAGCTCACACAATGAGGACAAGAGAGAGGTGAGGTTGAGACAGAAGACAGACACCAGGAGCAGATATATAACAGTGAGACACATGTTAGACACATGTTAGACACATGTTAGACAGATGTTAGACAGATGTTAGACAGATGTTAGACAGTCCTGAATCAGTTATGACATGTTTATAGAACGAGTTAAAGCTAAAACAATAAGATTTCTGGGACTCTTGAGAAACTTACGGTAAGGTTATAAAACATGGATACATTATTGTTGTATACTTATGTTATAGTGTATATCCACACTTATTTGAATGGTCCATCTGTTCCACTTGTTTAAGTGTCAAGTATTATCCATGATGGGCTTTTATTTTGAAGTAACTTAGGTTTTGAAGCATTTTTTTTATTTGTAATTCACAATTACACCAATATTCAAGCAGACAAATCAATAACCTGCACCTCCCAATGGTCCAAACACTGTCTTTGCCCAGATACAAGATTCAATTCAAAAATGACTAAAGATTCCATAACATAATTCAGATTTTTGTAAAATTTTGTCGTCAAGTTAAACGTTCTCTAGTAACGTTAGCACATAATATTTGGGTAAATGATATTTGTGTTAATTGTTATTGTGTTAACAAAAACGACCATAATAGTTACTACTATTTGAATTGATTCTTTTTCTCTGATGTTTTATTTATAATAAAGCAAAATGAAGACGCGAGCACTGGTTTCTCGTATGAGATGTGATTTGAGTGTTTTTGAGTCTGCTCTCTTTAATTAATGACCACGGGCTGTGACACAGTGTTTTGATTATTAAAAATGAAGTGGCTGCTGAAGCCACTTTTATTTCCCTCGTGCTGTTCCCAAATACATTTTGATAAACTTTTTTTTTTTTTTTACATGTCAGCAGATGATAAATATTGCACGAGCAGGCGACTGCGTCTCTGTTATCTCTTGATTCGCGTCTCGTTGTGAATAATGCATGACGTGTCACTGCGGCTCTGCACCAGTGTTATTAACAGAAAAACTAAACTTTCACAGAGCTGCAGAGATTTCAAACTTCACAAATATCACTATTTTACTTCTGCGTAAACTACACTACATTCCATAGAATCAAACAGAGGATAAATGTAAACTAAATAATACAAATAAATTGTCTTTAAAGTGGTGTTTAACATAAAAACTTATATATTTACATATTTCATAGTGCTACACCAGTTCACCACATACAGCATTAATATGATAAAAATGATTAAATCCACACCTTAAACTATCCTTTAACATTCTCAGATCATATTCATAGCATTAGGATTGTTTGGGCATATTTTCACACCTTTTCCCGACACACACTCACAAACAGAAGTAGCAATGTGTACTTACTACAGTATAAATAATCGTACTTTATGTCAGTTGAAGTACAATGCAGTAGCCTATACCCTAAAACACATACCATAGTACAGTACCATAGCACTATTATGGCACAGAAATGTAGCCAATGAAAGTGTATGATTCTGTTTCTTTAAAGAGACAGAAAAATAAACAATACTGTATCATCCGTTCATTCATTATATTGTTATAATAATATTATTTATTTCAGCCCGGCAAACTAAAGAACAACAAACCTGTGTGAATTTGTGGGGATGTCGTTGTGTACACTGCTGCGCCGCGATGGTCGCATGGGACAGTAGACGCGATAAAAGATGATTAAATAAAATAAAGAACAACGTAAGTGTAACTCGTTATTTTGTTTGTGTTTCCTTTCAAACTGAAGGTGGAAAAACAAACATCCTTTTCTGATATTTGCTTCAAACAGACAAACAAATACATGGATGATACACAGAAACTCTGAGGAAGTCTCTGACGAAAGCACGTGTCCCATGGAATTAGATATGTGTCAATATTTTCAAACAACACTTTATGAATTGATTTAATTTGTTTGAAAATACACTTTTTGTTTGCAATGATTGGAATTTTGTTTGCAATGATTGGAATTGTTTGCGCTCCCTCACGTGTTCTTTGCGCTGCATTTTTTTTGTTTGCGATTGTGACCATGTGTGGTTCTTAGGAAGCTGCCTGCTGATTGGCCACTGAGTTTTGGAGTGACAGCTGGACAAAGTAATTGTAAGTATCTAACATTTGTATAAACGTTAGATACATACTCATCTGAGTGCTGCATTTTAACCCGACATAACTTTAACCTCAACCTAAACATACAGCATGTCTTCACCTTGAAAGTTATGGGGAAGATGAGTCTCCATGAGGTGACTGTTAACAGAGTAAGGTCCTCACAACATGGGGAACACCTGGAACACCCACAGAGAAACAAACAGTGGGCCTGGGGTTGGCATCTGTTCATGTGACAGAGAGTGATAGGATTTGACATGAGGCATCTGTGCCCTGCAGCCTCTGCTCAGCCTCTGCTGGTGGAGCTTCAGCATTTAAAAAGAGCCACATCTCAGACATGAGAGAAATAAATGACCACGCTGCGACAAGGAGAATCACACTGGGAGATGAATCTAATCTGGACAGAGTTGTTATTCACCAGTCCTGAGAGAAATTGCACAGTTGGCTACAGAGACGTTGTGGTTTGTCCTTGATTGTCCTGATTTCAGGCCGTTTTTCAACATTCACTGTAAAACTATCTTGATTTTCAGCACAGACGGTACAATAATGATACTTGTTTGTGAGGACTCAATGTCTCTATCATGATCTGTCTCACTAACATTGAGACTTAAACCAACAGACAATCCACACAGATTAGACTGTAACACTATTTCAGTTTGCTAAGAGTTAGCTTTTATTTAAAATAGACTGTCAGTGTTCTTGTACAGAACTGTAGCTGAACTATTTTTATTTTCCAGATAACTTTGGGTTTAACCTATGACTGGGTAATATGTAAAAAAAAATCACAATACATTTTTAATATCATTCAAATATTGATTATGTCACAATATAATTCAAATCCACAGGTGCCTCATGTAAGGCAGATATATACGTTTCTCTGGACTCACGAAACGTTTGAGAGTGACAATATACAATAAATACACTCTAAAATAAAATATAATGATACATGATCTTGAAAAAACACTTATTGCCTTTCATTTCAGATAATATCTGCTTCATTTCTTTGATATGATATTTACGTGTGTTAGAAACAATGACATTGAATATAAACGGTCAAATTCTGCAAACAAAATGAAAAAAATGTTAAGTGACTTTAAAAAATAAAAATAAAATAATAAAAAAATCTAAGCTTTCCATCAATGTCTAACACATGGAAATCTGAAAATATTTGAAGATGTGGCCATTTGAATGTAGGCATTTAGGCAATCAGGTTAATCAACGGGAACATTAAGAATCTATGACTTCCATGTGTGTGTGTTCTTGAATGTGTATCTTTGTGAGGACAAAAATAATTAACCCATAAGGAGTGAGGACATTTTGTATGGTCCTCACAACTTTTAAGGGCTTTTTGGGGATTAAGGGTTAGGGTTAGAATACGGTAAAGGTTAAAGGTTTAGGTTAGGTTAGGCATTTAGTTGTGTGCCCTCTGCTGCCCCCTGCACTCAGAACCAGAGTAAGACAGAATTGTAGGTTTTCTGTCTGAACTTTGTTGAGAGGAGCGAGTCCTTCACAAAATGAGCCAAACTTCAGTTGCCAGTCAGAAAACACTAAGAAAAAGTGACATGAAGACATCATCAACATATTCACTCAAATGTGAACCTTTTTCCCTTGGCTGCCAGGGTTAAACACATTTTTATAATATCATAGATTTATATCACAGGTGCACCCACTGTGACTATGTGTTACTACACAGTGCCTCATGCAACCACACAGCCTTCACACATGATCTGTCCTGTATTTAAAGTTTCAGTGAGGACAACTTGAACTGTCTGCTGGTTATAGTGTGAGACAGTCTCATCAGTCATAAAACACAGAGTTCAGCTTCAAAGTCATTTCCTGTGTCTTTGTTTGAAATAAACTGATTTGAATGATGTAATAAACAGCTGTGGTGATGGAATGGAGAGAAAATCCATGTTTACCCTCCCTCCTACACACACACACACACACACACGTGTATGTTAACTAACCTCAGTCTTGTGTGAAGGAAACAGCATCTGTTTGGGTTTTTTTGGACATGTATTATGTTTATTTGTTTATACCTGCAGTCTCACCTCAGTCCATTTGTCTTCAGCTTACTGCCGTTCAGCCGATGAGACACAAAGGAATCAGAGAGATTTTCTCTCAGTCGTCGCCGCAGATGGAGCCTGTTGTTGATTTCACACCTTTCACAGGAGATTTTAGAGCTTTACAAGCTTTGCAATTTGTTATCTCTACTTATTTACACAAACTGATTCAGTTTAGCATTTGACTGCTCAGCCTACACACAAACACACACACACACACACACACACAGATACAGAATACCACCTCAATGCTGTATATCATCATCCTTTGTGTGCAATGGTCGATTTTTGTGCATTTTCGATTTTTATTTCCTTCTCCTCCTGCCCCCTCCTCCTCCTCCTCCTCCCCCCTCTTCATCCTCCTCCCCGTCTCCTTTGGGGGTTCTGAAAAGATAAACGAGCTTTGTGGCTGTCCGTCAACGTCTAGCCGAAAAAAATCAATTCCCCCTGCTGTTCAGATTGTGGCCACCTGCCCTCTGGGGATTGTTGGACTTTCTCAGTAAATCCTGAATACTATCATTGCTATTTTTTAACGCAATGGTTATTTAATTGCAAGAAATCCAGAGGAATTAGACATTTGTATACAAAAACAAATCTAAGCTCACCAAGTCAATTTTGTATTTGTTTAATAATAACTGGTGATAGTGAAACATGTTTTCAATGATTTAATCAGATCTATTGGCGGAGAGTCCACATTTCTTCTGAGCAATCCTAGCAGAGCTGGACTTGATGGTAGAGAGGATAAATGAGAGAGATTACATCATCTAAAGGAAATGAGGCAGAGATAGAAAAGTGGTTGGAAAAGCAGGTGTGTATTGATTGTGCTCAGCAAGAAGTGAGTTAATGAACGAGGAAGCGAAGTGAAGGGCACCTCCACCAATATCAGGTCCACTCTGTCTTCCATCCTTCTGAAACGATGATATCATCAACCACCTTCCTCACTGCCAAATTGTCACAGCCTTGACCGGCAAGGACCAGAAAAACCCAGTGACCTGGACCCATGACTGTAAAAATGCAGGATGGTGAAAGCTCGTTCATGTTCTTTCCGTCCTGAAGAGTCCTGATTCCAGCAGGAGATTCCGGCCTTTGTCGTGGGACCTGGAGCAGACCGAGCCCAAGGACACCTCAGGGAGGAACAACCAATGCTGTTGTCAAAATGTGCCACAGCACAATCATATAGATTGTTCCATTTACCATTTCATTTGTTGTCTCCAGTGAATGCAGCCGATGTTTGCCAGTCTGAAGGATATATCGAGTGTATCCTTCATGGCCAACCATATCCTAGAATTGCGCGTCAGCATAGAATCCAAGATTGCGGTACTGCACCTCTCACCTGGTCTGCTAACTGCAATAAGTTCTGTTTCAGGACTAGGATGAACAATCCCTTAGTGAATTGCAGGTCTGAGGTGTGTGATGGGTTGGAACAGGCATCCGAGGGGTTTCTGTGTAGGAGCCATGGACCTGTTTATGGGAGAGAAGGATTCAGCGCCTCATCGGGGTCATCGGGTGGGCACCTTCCTTCTCTGGTGTTTCGATGACAGGCCCAAGACACGTCCAGAGGGCTCATCGGCAGCACCTGACGTCCCAGATGTGCCGCCCTCAGCGCTTAGCCCTTCTGTGAAATCTGACACTGAGTAGTGGTTATGTGAGTTTCTCAGTGACTCACTCACACACTAACATGTCCTGTACAGCACTTAGGACATGCAGTGTGGGTGACTGGATGACTTGTGGTGCCGAACAGATTTGCTGTGCACCAGAGGTGGCGCCAGGATAGAGATTGTGGGTTGGCCTTGAGATCACTGGCTGTGCATCTCTGCCAGACGCAGCAGTGTTGACAGAGGTGTGACCCACCTTTATGGCTTGTGTCGCTGTCCGTGGTGCTGAAGTGGACAGAGACCTTGACTGATTTCATGATTGACACCTTGTCTTTCTTGTGACTTTATGATCCTGCTGCAGACTGTCATGTGTTGAACTGACTATATTGGAAAGAACATAATGCTGTTCAACGTCACTTTGATTTGAACAATAATTTAATAAAATCATTCAGAGAGAGAGAGAGAGAGAGAGAGAGAGAGAGAGACAGAGAGGGAGGAAAGGAAAGGAATATATTTTATTGGAGCTCTGGGAGGCAAACACATATAAACCCTCCATCCACTCACTTTAATGTTTCTGGCTTAGCTTCAGGACTCCATGAACAAAATCAATATGATTAGCTGAACAGACCAATGACACACACACACACACACACACAATTAGAGTGAACTATGTATCCTCAGACTACAGATAAGCAGACTTTCAATTACTATCTGGTATCTGGAGAAGGAACATGGGGGAAAAACACAGTGAAAAGCAGTGTTTGCACACGCACACACACACACACACACACGCACACACACCGTATGTCCTGGGTTCTTAATTACATGTCCTCCATGAAGTGTCTGTAAGGTACGTGGGAAACGCTGGCCCAGAATCCATCAGTGACATTATCGCCTTACACGTCCTGAATTTGTTTGATTGGATGTTTCCAGGCAACAGTGAGGGACTAAAGCTGATCACACACATATTCAGTGTGTGCCTCAGGACGTCCACATCCTGCACGCTTGTCTTTTTACAACCTGATGTCCCCACTTGTCACCCAGTACATTTACATGATGTTTGAAAATAATCATTAATTGTGTTAGAATTTTAAAATATATATATAAAAACATTCCAATCAATGATGCTAGCCTACAAAGTGCTTCATGGGTCTGCTCCCACTCTCTTAAATGCTCTCCTAAAGGCTCATGTTACCCCTCGACGACTCCTTTCATCAAAAGATTGTCGTCCGCACAACAACCGCACAAGACAGTCCAGACTCTTCTCATGTGTCGGTCCACGCTGGTGGAATGACCCACCGAGTGCTATCAGAACAGGAGCATCTTCAAGAAGCTCTTGAAAACCCAGCTCTTCCAAGAGCATCTTCTATCTGTCAAAATCTGGTTCATGTAGCCATCGCTTGCTTATCAGTGACGTAATTATAATATACATAAGAGACCGACCGTCTTGTAAGTTACTGAAACATGACCATTTATGCATTTTACTACCTTGTGTGACCTCTGGCATTGGGAAGAGGAAGCTAGTTTCTTGTAGTCAGGGCAGTCGGAGCTGTTGTGACCTGAGGCAGGACACAAGGTGTCATCTGTCATTGTGGATGTATCACAATGACCAGACAGTAGAGTTTAGATCGGGCCTGTCTGGGCTGACCCGACCCATTAACAGTAATTATGAGCCCGACATTTCTTTAATAAGTGGGTTGTTATGTCCCCACCGATATTTGTAGAAAGCCAGATTGTCCCGACCAATATTGGAGACAGGAAAAGTGTATGTGAGTGGGTGGCTGTGACTGTGAGTGGAGACGAGAGCAAGAGTGAGCGAATGAGAGGATTTTACGAGCATCAGTGAACTCGTCACAGCTGAGCGGCTCGGGCAGAAACTAAATATTTACATTGAATAATCTGTGTCAGAAGCATTTGTAATGTTTTTAAAGATGTACATGTCATTCTGTTGTAATTTAACAGGTTGTTAGACACATACTTTTATCTACAAAAAACAGGAACAATTCATTCAGAGACAGATTCAATAATAACTCTTCATTCAGCTCATCCATCAGCCAGTTTTTCTAAACCCACAGTCAATAAACAAGATAATGACATTAATTTGACATAATTTATCACCAACTGTGCATTTTACTTATACCTTTAAAATAGTATTGGCTTTCATGAAGTGTATACAACTAAAGACAATGCACTCAAAATAAATATTGATTTGAGTTTACAGCAGTTTGAAAGTGAGTTGAGCATCTAGCATCATTCACCAACAAGTATGTTGGCAATTTTCAAATAAATGAGGCTCAACAAACATGTGACATTTTCACATTTTCTTTACTGCCCAGCACCCGTCATCACTCACCTCAGCAATGAACTCCACTGTCCACTGTCGCAACATGCTGACTCACTCTCAATCTAAAGCACCTATTTGTTTTTATTGATAACTGAAATAAATGAGCTGGAAAATGAAATAACATCAATAAATGACAAATGACGTGGACACCTAGTGTGAACCCGATGGTTTTCTCATCAGCTGAATTTTGAAAATTGAAGTTATTCGAATTATGGATCAAGCACTGTTTTTATGTGGAAAATACTGAAGATTTTTCAAAATACTAAACTCCCGATAAACTCTTGTTACGTGATTCTTGCTAATATTAAAAAAAAAACAGCAGATGGCGCTCTGTGCACTATACTGACCTATGGCTAACATAGAGGCTATGTAACAAAAGAATAAGCTGAACACTTTGAGATGGAACTGGGACAGACTGACGTTACCTCATCCAGCGTTGAGCAGCTGCACCGACGTTCACTTGCTGTAGTGATACGTGATGCATGTGTGCTGTAACAAGGAAAACCTGGAGTGGACTTTCAGTGGTATGGGCGATCTCCTGAACGATCATGTGGAATGGATGAATGGCGAAGCAATGGAAACAACACTGATGGTGCAGTAATATTTTACACGTCCGCCTCCAACATAAAGGCTGCGACACCTATGGGTCAGCGTTTTGTTCATTGGCTAAAAACTATGTGGTTTCTAGCATCAGCGACTTGCCACGGCTTTCACTGCAGTCCCCGCTGCTGAATACGTGTCAGTGTTTCATTGAGCTTTAATAACAATCCCTGCTAAATTCATACATTTTGAAGCAAATTCAAAATGTATTATTTTAACACAGGAATGATGCATTTCCATTTATTATTTCTATTATGCATGTTGATATTATGTGTAAATGCAGTTAGAAGGATAAAACTTCTTCTTTGTGGTGTTGTCTCTGTGTATCTACAGTGTGTGGCTTCTGAGTGGAGGGGTATTTTTATGGTGTAGATCTAGTTCACTGCTTCCCCACAGGGCAAGGTCAACATTAATTATCACCAACTTAATGATTCAGAGTTTGCTAAGAGGCCTCTGACCTTCACTGTGCTTATGAAATCCACACTGTCACACGATGTTTCCGCCTTGTCCATTAATGCTTGATTGGGGCCATGGAGAGGACCTTGGCTGACAGCGCTGTCACATTCTTTAAATCACCACTAAATGACTGGCCTCTCAGTGCAAGCTTGTAAGATTTACATGAATACATATTTGTAATGACATCATGCAGTTTTCTTCACATATTTTGAGTTATGGATAAGAATAAAAGAACTACACCTTGAGGATTCCGTGGTGGTTCCTGTACATCCTCGGGGACCGACGCTGTCATTTAGCGCCTGTAATGGAAAATCTTTACAGGCGCTAAAGATGTGTGATCATACACAACTATGAAAGCAGAGTGTGATCACACATCAGCAACAATGTGGATCCACAGAGGCCGACCACACACACACGCACACACACTGGTGTGTAACATCAGCCTGCAGGAACAAACTGAGATTGGATTACTTTTTATACACTCAGATTCCTCCCGACACTGACCACAGTCTGAGGTGATATTGCATTGGCCTTACTGCCGAATGATGACTCTACAGACCTGAACCAACTCACCACCTCGTGTTGATCGGTTCAGCTCTGCTCTTCTTTAATCAAATAAATGTGGCCACAGATCAGATGACACGACTATAAAGTCTATCATCGATCTACGACCACGGACAAACTGTGACTAACACACGAGTCGAACAACTTAACACCATTCAAGTTCAGAACTGCAGCATGTTTTGTATCTGAATGATTGTCCTTGAAATTAGCTCTCTCTTGCTTAATGTTACTCACTCATTGTTCTGCATGAAATCTCACGTCAACAGTGGAGAGAGACAGTGGGCAGTGTCCACAACATCACTAGTAATTATGACCTCACATTTCTTCTGTGTAGGCCTAGTCTACAAACATCAAGCAATGCAGGGCATGAAACAGTAGGTGGCGTTGTATCAACTTCACTTCTTTCTTGCAAAAAAATGAAACCACGTTCAATGAACCTTGTCTATTTCGGCTTTTTAAAGATGTTCATATTTACAAACTTTTCCAGGATTTCAAGGACTCGTGGGAAGCCTGTTCAGACCAGACACGCTGTTCCTCCCAATCACGCTCCTCCAGGTCATGCTGTCATTGCCCACATGGACATGGAATTCCCCCACCAAGACAATGGAATCCCCAGTAGGGGCAAACTCCAGCACCCATCCCAAGGGTCTGGTGCATTCACTGTGGATTATCCAGCCCCTTCAGACCTTCCAGCGGGAGTTCAGTGCAGGTGTGAAAGCAGCTTTATAAACACACAAAGACACATGGGAGGAGGAGACACAGAAGAACACAGAGAAACATAGAGATGGATCAGAGTCATGGCTAAAGCTGGGATAGTCCTGCCTTCTCAGGACTAGACTTTGGTTCCTATGGCGCTCCAGTCACTGACATCACAAAACCAAGGAGTTTGCCAGCCGCTTTCATCATAAAGGTGAAGATGGTGGACAGATGCTAAAACACACGGAGACTGGAGCATTTTACCAGATCCTCACAGACCCAGAGAGACCGTGGAGGTGAATGTGTGCTATGAAACGTGCTCACAGTGAGCAGAAGACAACAGAGTGAAGGGAACAAACACAAGCAACAGAACTTTGTCAGGTTTTACAATATATCGGTCGATCTCCGTGGATTTAAAGTGGGCAGTGAACACGGGTTGAATCCAGCACCCCTGTGCAGGCCACGGTATCATTGTCTGCAAACTGAGTAACTGGAGCTCTGATAGGACCATTGGTCCTCACAAGGTCATTGTCATTTATACTGGTACAGGTTTTAAAGAGGTAACAAAACAGAACACACACACTCATTTACCAGTGAGTAAGAAAAACGTGACATGTTTCTAACGCTCTCTCACATTTCCATTAAAGCTTTCAAGAGCTTCCATCACGTGCATGTCAATCCTATCATCAGCTCAACAACATGGACTTTTCTCCATTTGCACAGTGTGGGATTCAGCGTGTGCACACACACACACACACACACACACACACACACACACACACAGATAGTGGGTGTAAGAATCAGATCAGCAGCCCAACAAACCTGGGTCTCAATTTGCAGCCTGTGACCCGTTCCATCTGGGCAAGGATTGTGTAAAAGACGCGGAGGGTCAGTCCTCCATCAACCTCCAGCGCTGCACACATGTCACCTGCAGCTCATTCCCCACGGCCCTATTCACTGCTTCACTGCTTATTGGCAAATTCAAAAGGAATTCACAGTCACAGATTCAGAGCGACCTGTGACCTTGAATATGGAGCAATCTAACTTTTAATGCACCTAATGCTCCAAACGTAATGTATACACGAATGGCCCTCCATAAATACGAGTCTCTGAATGCATGTCTGACCCTGCTCTGGGTATATCTTTGAAAAGATTACTTCTATACACCACTGCTATTTAGAATTTATTCATGTAAACGGCATCATTATGGCCGATGTCTCATGAAACTGCTGCCAATAAAGTTTATTTATATTTAGTTTAGAATGCCACAGCAACAACATGTTAGATATACTGTGTATTGGAGTGCAACAATCTTGATATTATATACATCATGTTGCATTTAATGACATGCTAATAAATATGACCTGATTATTTAAGGCTCAATTAAGGTCAAACTATGTCTTATCTTTGATGTTTATCACCATAACTCATGTTTTAGACCAAGACTCTGCTATATGCAGGTAACGTTATAACCGCCTATAAGGAGATGGGACTTATCCTTGTTTAAAAACCCTGTAAAGCAAAGTTTCTCCTCTTCACAAATGATACATGTGAAAAAAATCACTCTTCAGTTTTCAAGATTTCTTTGTCCTGAAAATGGGATTTACCGAGACTTATAGTTGTCTTCCAACTAGATAGTGTAGCACAAGTGTAAGGCTAAGCATTGCATTTAAAAGTAAATGTTGCTAATGGTCTGTGTTTAAATAGCACCCTTGATTAAAATTCAATATGGTTTTTGACATTCACACAGCACATTTTCTATCACACATCTTTCATATCAAGTCCATCGCAGCCCGCACAGCTGTCAAGAGCAATGTGGTCATTGTCTCACTCATGGACACATCGGCATGTGGACTAGCTGGGAATTTAACCCACAACCTTCCAGGTGAACGACGACTCAACCACAGAGCTACCGTCGTCCCAATGATGTGGAAAACCGACAAAGCCAACAAGCACCAGACGCATCAGAGACGAATCGCATTTACACTTCACTCTGGACCACCTCCTGAAGTGGTTTCACAGATTGGATAGCAATCCTTCCTCGGGTGTATTTACACATACACATACTTACATGTGGTCAGCCGCTATCTGATTGTAATCCCATCACAGAAAACACATTTTAATGCCTGGTGTACAGGGCGCCATTGAGTTTGAACTTTGTAAAGATGAAGAAGATGTGATCTAAGGACATATCTACAGTAAGAACCTACACTGTTTCATCTCCATTATACCTTAAAAGGTTTGAACACACACACACACACACACACAATGCCTTATACACAATATTATACTAACCCAAGCAGATTTTCAAATTAAGATTTGCAAAAATTAGAAACCTTCACAGAGTAAGAAATAATTTAGGGACTTGTGTTTGTGAGCACGTGAAGGAGCAACGGTTTGTCTGTATGTCTGTCAAACACATTTTCTTTAAGAAAAATGAGGCCAACGTGAAGACAAGTCAATCTGACATCATGTAATTTACCTCTGTCGGACGCCAGCTGTCAATCATCTTGGCTGCATTTGACTGACAGGAGCTGAACAGCTACCAGTGTCTCTTTAACATGAGGCCAACACATACAGATAGCAGGTCAGCTGCCACATGGGAATACTAAAACACACACACACACACACACACACACACACACACACACACAGGCACATAATGCAGCAAGGGTGTATTATTGCCCATGAGCTCATTTAAGTGATATATAGATGGTATGAAATTCAACACAGGAATGTTACAGACAGAAATGTGCAATTCTGCAGCACACAACACTCTGAAGAACCAGGTCATAACACACACACACACACACACACACACACACAGCAGGTTGTTTTGTTTTTGTCATGCTCACAGTTAAGACACACTTGGAGAGCCGGCCTGTCTCATATCATGTTGAACGTTAAGCCGCTGGTTGCTGGACATTGTGCTCACTTTTCCCAGCTCTGTGCTCAAAACAGTTCTTTCACCTGTGTTTGATTGGTTTTGCCTTACCGACAGGACCTGGAAACTGAATTGGGAGAATTGGGAGCTGAATCAATGGTGTAGTGTGGTCTACTGCAGTGGGTATACTGTCACTGACACACTCTTGTAGTGGGTATACATACCTGTGTATCAGGTAGACTACACCACTGAGCTGAGATTTACAATCCAATAAAAAACTGATCAATTCCGGTTCAAACAGTTCCTTGTGCCACTGAATTCTAACCATAAGTGTGTGACCAACATATTAGGTCATGACAGTGAATTAAAACGGTTGCTTGTCATCACTTTTATGATTTAAGAATCATTTTTCATCAAGTACAAGCATTACTGTGCTAACCAGGCTCATACATGTATTTATCACCAGTAGGTTAGACTAAGACTTTTCTGGATTACTGTCCTCAGGAAACAAAAGCCCACATGTCACCTGTGCCTCAGTCCCTGCAGTGTTCCCCGTCACTTACTATTGATTTTAAAATCCTTTTTTATTGGTTTTTAAATCTCTCAATGAACTTGCGCTCACGTATCCCACAGACATGCTTTGTAGGAGCCACATTTATATTTATTGCCCAAATTCCATTTGTGATAAGGTGTGCACCCTCCATAGGTGGAGAGGGCTTGAACATTCATATGGGCATTCAGCCTTTTTCTTCGCCCAGCACAAAAATGTGTTCCATTTAAGTTTCTCTCGCTGAACATAAGCATAAACATCGACAGACTCATGTTGCCTGTTTAGAAAGTTCCTACTATACAACTAACATTTGATTTGATTTCACAAATTCTACTGAGTAGCATAGATTTTAAGTGTTCCACTGTCGTTTATGACTGTTAAATGTTAATGGTAATCATACTGGACACAGTAATAGGCAGTGATAACGAAGTAACGACATTAAAAATAAACAGTGTTACTAACGGCGTTACTTTTTTCAGTAACGCCGTTAGTTACTGAATAATAGTTACTTTTATAATGTAATGTAACTCAGTAACCAATTCAGCTACTGACTTGGAGAAGTAACTAGTAACTGTAACTAATTACTTTTTAAAAGTAACATTTCCAGCACTGGTAGTGCTGATTCTCCATTACAATAGACATTATAAATAAAAGACATTTTCTGATGCCGAATAATAAGAAACGTGTTCTTTTCACAACGGTCGTGAGCAAAGTAGATAATAGTCGGCGTTGCACAAACACCCAGGGACGCCGTTATCTTCCATGAAGAATGAAACTGCTGAAGTACCATCTGTGACAAACATCAAATAACAACACAACAAAGGCACAGAGGAGCAGGAAGGCCGGGTTTGAACGACAACTGTCAGCAGACGAGGAGGAAGTTTACGGGGCGACACAGAGGGACAGACACGAGAAGAGCTGCCAGTGTCACAGCTGACACACATGTTAACAAGTCCCAATGCATAATGCAACATATGGGCCGCCGACACCTCTCTTTCTTACACACACACACACACACACACACAGTTTCAGTTTGAATGAACATGCAGGAAAATGAGCTTTACACACTGAAAACCATTAAGTCGCACTCATCAGATGACAGGAGTGTGAGATAGAGGAGGAAACAGTGCAGACTTTAAATTAGGTCACAAGGATTTATTCTTCTTTCTTGTGTGCGTGTGTGTGTGCGCGTGTGTGTGGGTGTGTGCGTGTGCAAAGTTGCTGCAGTCGTGCTGATTTCACCAGGGCTGCCTCAATATGCCTCCTGTATTGTTATGCCCTAAACCCCTGTGATAGAGGGTTTGATCCAGAGGTGGCATCTGCTTACCTACCACACACACACACACACACACACACACACACACAGAAACGTACGGATCTCATGCCGCAGGTGCAGTAAGGGGCCACATTAAACCTAGGAAGCCATTTGATGTGGAGCAAATAATGTTCTTTAAAAAGGTCAGAGCAATTTGTGGGTGTTTTTATTGTTTCCTGTGATGGTCCACAGCTGTGACAGACCGGCTTTGTGCAGCTCTGTGTGTGCTGCAGAGGTAAACTAGGCAGTGTGGTGTGTCGACAATGAGATTAAGATTATTTAAAGTGGCTGTTCAGTGAGGTCATCACACTGCTGCACTTGTATTACACACATGGCAGATGGGTTGATTTCTACAGCATGTGTTTCATGCTCATTCACTGGCTGTTGGTACAGCACAGGCTCAATTTTAAAGGGCAAACTAGTACCGCAAGCGGTAATGAACAGGTTCGAGCTCGAGACTCGCGAGTCTCCGTAGGCCCACGTCGCAGCACGAGTCCTCGAGCTCATCTCCCGTTCATTCACCGCTTGCGGTACTAGTTATTTTCAGTCCTAGTTATTTTCAGCTCGGACTATTTTCAGCGTCCCTGTGCGTCCTTTACAGACATGTTCCGGACGGGTCTGAGGTCTCACATATCAAGTTTCAAGTGGATACAACAATCCCTGTTAGAGCAGCATGAAAAACTGTAAATGTAATTTTGTCTGCCGTCACCAGGGGGTGCTGATTTTGACATGGAATATTTTCATATAGATTTGTATGCAGGTGCCTCCATCATGTGGCGATAAAAAGGTACTGCATGAAAATGAACGAACGAACCACTCAGTTGAGTGAATACTTTGCAGTGTTGCCATGGCAACACCGTTGAACGATTTGTTATAATATTCAGCACGCATCATCTACCATGTGTTTTGATTGTTTTCACTTATTTTGAGTTTGATACGATGAACTCTGTAAAAGTTATAAGCGAAATTGTGAATTTGTTTTATTTTATGTTACCACCAGGAGGCGCTGTGTTCTTGCAACAGAGTTGCTCGAACCCTAATAATGGTGTGTTACATTTTAAGTTGAATTTCCTGTGTAAGGAACACCCCCTGAAGTCGGAAACTCGGTGAAACCTCACATACCCTGAGTTAGGATTCCCAGGTGGCTGCCTTCTTACATGCATGGCTTCTATAACCATTAATAACATTTCTGTTAGTAACGCCTCTCTAGTGTGTTTTACTATGATGAGAGGTGGTTAACCTGAGCTCTTTCCCACTTAATCCAGTAAATGTGTATGATTTTAAAGCACTGTAGTGTTTAACCCAATATCTAAACACTTTTAAACTCTTTAAACAGTTTCCAATTAAAATTGCTCTTATCCTTAGTGAACTTAAAATATTCAAGTCAGTAACCACAACTTTTCTTATAACAAATATTAAATTATTTACTCAACAAATTAAGTTCATCAGTTACACATTGTAGGAGCCAAAGTCTAGTTAGTTTAGTTCAGGGTTAGGCCAGGTGGCTAATACAAGATTTGATACTTGTTACAATGTAATTTATTAACAGTTTGTTATTTAGATAAAAGCTAACATGGACACTTTGATATCTGTGACGGCTATGATAGATAAAGGAATTGGAAGATATGTACTGAAAATGATCTAGCAGTTGGATTGATGTGTCCATTTAGAAGCTGTACTTCTTACAAGGTTTTTTGACTGTCAGGTCACCACGTGACATTAGGTTACATTGTTATTACATTATTATTATTATTACATGTCATTTAGCAGACGCTTTTATCCAAAGCGACTTACAATAAGTGCATTTAAACATTTGGGTACAAATAAGAGCTAGAAGTAAGAAAGAGCTTCAAGTGAGCTAAACTATGAAGTGCTAGTCATAAGTGCGATGTATAAGTTTTTTTTGTTTTTGTTTTTTTTCCCGTCGTCGTCTTAGTCAAGGTAGAGTCGGAAGAAATGTGTTTTTAGTCGGCGGCGGAAGATGTAGAGGCTTTCCGCTGTCCGGATGTCGATCGGGAGCTCTTTCCACCATTTGGGAGCTAGGACAGTGAACAGTCTGGAGTTCTGTAAATGCCTCTGCGATCCTCTCAGTGAGGGGGCAGCAAGCCGGTTTACTGATGCAGAGCGGAGTGGGCGGGCTGGGGTGTAGGTTTTGATCATATCCTGGATGTAGGCTGGACCGGATCCGTTTGTAGCATGGAACGCAAGCACTAGAGTCTTGAAGCGGATGCGAGCAGCTACAGGAAGCCAGTGAAGGGAGCGGAGGAGCGGTGTAGTGTGGGAGAATCTTGGTAAGTTGAAGACCACTCATCCTGCATTCTGGATGAGTTGCAGAGGTCGTATGGCACACGCAGGGAGACCAGCCAGGAGGGAGTTGCAGTAGTCCAAGCGTGAGATGACAAGAGCCTGGACCAGAACCTGTGCCGCCTTCTGGGTTAGAAGAGGCCGTATCCTTCTGATGTTGTGCAACATGTATCTGCAAGATCGAGCTGTTGCAGCAATGTTGGCAGTGAGGGAGAGATGGTCATCAAGTGTCAGTTGTCTTACTTTTGGAATCTATAGATCGTCATTCACAAACTGAACATCAAGGGAATATTTCTATGTGACGCTGATCCTAGAGTAGCTTGGATACATATAGATGGAAATGTGACTTGGATGTACGGCAAGTGGAAATAAATGTGCAAACCCTTCACACAACTCTCCCTCGCCTTCATGCTTGATGAATTACAACAGTACCAACGAGTCAAGCCAGTTGAAACCTACTTACAGCTAACGACTATCCAAGTGTAGTTTCGCCACTACACATCTTCTTCACAGAGTTTTTCAAATGAAATGTGTTCATCTGAACATGTGATCTGTCCGGGTGTGACTCCGCCTATTACCCTATGTCAGCTGAGATTGGCACATCATCACCTTCATGTGGAGGACAAGGCGGTAGAAGATGGATGGATTATCAGCATAAGTCATTTTTCAGTCTAATGTTTGTGTTGTGAACAAACCTTATCATTTTCAAAATGTTCACGTTAACTTGAATTTTTACTTTTAATAATACAATTAATTCAATAAAACATGTAAAACACATGTATATAAGTGACCTGAACTTCTACCAAAGTAATTTTCTGTTATTAATTGGGCAAAAAGTCACACAAGGACAGCGGAAACTCATCATAATGGGACAAGAAGCTTTGCAGAAAGTCATTATGAGATTAAAGAAACCCTTTTAGAGTCCTGGGGGACAAACATGTGACACAATGTTCCCTAAAGTGACCGTCTGTATTTCTGCCTGTAGGTTTCATCTTTTTTTGTTTTGTAAAATGATGCAGCACTGGTGGTTTCAGGCCGTGTGATTTGCAGAAAAGCTAAATCTGCACTGCTTCCTTCTCTACATGGCTGCATCTAAACATGTGACGTGGACATGTGAAAGACTTTCCTCTGAAGTCTGTTAATGCGATCATCTCCTGTTCTATAAAAACAAGCCAGGTGAGATGAAGCCATCAAGCCGACATAATTAGGCCCTGAGTGGAGCACACATGCAGTGCGCTGCTTTGAAATCACTTGGGGGATGTTCTTGCACCACAATGTATATATGTTTACTCATGCATATGTTTTCCTCTCATGATGGATGAGTTTTTGCTGTCATCATGCAGATTACATGCTTCAATAAGCTGACACCCTCAGCTACTGGGAAGCAATTTTACTTTAGTTATAACATTTTTCCTATATGCTTTAATGACATAGTCAATGTTGCCTTTTGTTGTCCTTCATTGATTCTATCATACAGGTTTCTCATGTCTTTGTTGCATCCTTCATACACGTGCCTAAAATAAACAACTCCTCGCACATGAATAAATATGTGACATGAAGGATGAAGACAGAGACAGCTTGACAACTTTGTTCAACTTAATGCATTTTTAATGCAGAGACCTCTGTGTGGAGCCTATACATGGAGGAGAAGATGAATCCATCATGCGGTCGGGTGAGGAGAAGCCAGGCTAAAGGAGACATAATTGCAACTCTTGAATGGACAAAGGCTGAAAGTGATTTCATGCATGTTTTGTAAGAATAAAGGGAGTCAGATGATGAGAGAGAGAAGAGAGAAAGAAAGAGAGAGAGAGGGGATGAACTAAATGTCAACCAGCGCGGCTCACTGACAAAAGACAATGATGGAGGTGAGAGAGAGAGAGAATGAGAGGACGACTAAACAAAGAAGGGATGAGATGAGCAAACTGCTGCTGCTAAGAGATAACAGGATGGATGGATGGATGATGGAGGATGGATGGATGCATGGATGGATGGTATGGTAGTTGTTTTTGTTTTGCATGTAGGGTTAAAGGCTAATTTGTGCTCAACATTATATGGAATCCTGCACGTATGACTTCAGTACACCGACATGGTGTCGTCTGAAACTTTACATAAACATGAGGTCGACCTGACCTCACTTTTCTCTGAACATTTTTCATCACTCTTTTACACGTTTTGCATCTTGTGCAACCTTTGCAGAAACGCTAGTGCTAAGGTCTTAATAAAATATGTGATGTGAGGTTTAAGCTTGGACTGTGTCGAGAGAGATGTCTCTACATGTGGCAGAGAGATGAACCAGCTGGCACAATCTGTTAGAAGTCTCTGAACTGAACAGCCTGTGGCCGAGAGGCTCATCCAGTTGGCTCCTGTCTCTTCTGGCTGGATTTTCCTCCTTCACCAGCGTGAACTGGAGCCTGTGAAATTGAATTGCCTTCACATTTTCGCTGCTTGAAACTTTGCAGGCAGAATGTAGCCTTATAAAATATCCAGAGGTGTTCACAGAAAGGTTCCCACAAACCACCTTCTGTTCCAAAACCACAGCTTCAAACTGTGTTAAAAATAGTCCCAGGGGATTTTCTTTTTCTCTGGTGCCATATGGAGGGATGAAAGGCACAGGGATTAGAGATGCTACATGTTTGCACAATACACACTGTTAATACTGAAAGCTATAGTCTGTCATTTCTTTCTAAAACAAATCATGAACTCACTGCATTTGATACATATTGGTTGGTTACAAGGTGAAATTTACAACTACATCAATACATAGACCATTGCATTAATATAAATGTACCACAAACCTGCCAGCGGCCTATTTTAATGTTATGAATCAGTTTAAAATGCTTCAACTGCTTCTTCAGACTCAGATTAAAGACGCCTGCGAGACTCATGAACCACTATAGCTGCTCGTGTGAGTGTGACAGCTCACTTCTTAGATATAATCTGGAATTTTTTTGTCGTGTTACCTTCTCAGTGAAAATGACTATGAAATGAGAATCAATGGACGTATGGTAAATACTCTAGACTAATACTAAAATAATTTGTGCTAAAATAGTTTGTTATTCCGAGTGTTTCAACAAAGTCCTGGTGTCAGATTCTGTGTAAATGGACTGTATTTATGCAGCACTTTCTAGTCTTGATGACCACTCAAAACTGCCGTGTGCTGCACACGTGTCACATGTCCCTGGGTGATGATGTCATTATGTGGCCTCCTGGTTCTAAATCGATTAGTTTGTCATCCCTGTAGAAAAAGCATAACGTTGTGATGGAGCTGAATCGAAGAATCCAGTGGCAGTGGAGGCTAATTGCTTGTCTCGGCTGTTGTTATGAATTCAATAGCACCGTTGTGTTTGTGTAGAGTGTAGATGGTGAGAGATATGGTAGGTCAGACAGAGAGATACAAACTGACCTTCTGCTCTAAGCCTGTCTGCGATAACGTGATCAGTGTCGACTAGACCTCAGGAACTTTTCACAATGGGTCACATCCATCAGTCATGGAGTTACAGAGAAAACCATTAGTGTTAGCATGGCTTATATAAACACATGTAACAGGGAGCTCGTTCTCCCTCTTCACCACACATGTAAGGACAGGGTGGAGGTGGGGTCACGGGCGTTGAGCCACACCCACCCTGTGACCAGCGAGTACATGGTTAAAGGGATATTTCGGATTTTTGAACATTAAGTTGTATGACACAGACCCCAGGAGTAGAGCGGATGTAACGTTGTTAAATAATTTCATGAGAAAAGTAGTTCTGGGAGAACTAACGGGTCTTAAACCACAAACATGCCTGCATATGTTTGAACAATAAAACATCAGTATGTCAGATCATGTTATCCATTTTTATCCTTTTTTTTTTGTCTTTATGTAACACAATAACTTACAGGAATATTTTTTTTACATAAATAAAGACACGGCACTATTGTAAAGAACATTTAAACAGTAGTCCATCATAATGTTATGTTTGGATTCATATCCATTCAGGGCACACACACATTAACATGTCTTTATTGCGGTTCATATTTAATAGATCTGCCAATGGTTGGTTTCAGAAGGGTTGCAGAATATAAGCATGAATAAATTCTTCAATCACATCAATTTCGTTGTTTTTATAAATGACCAATATTTCCAGATAATAAAAGCTGATTGCAGTGGGAGCAGATTTTATGCTGTAGAACAGCTGTCGTAACCTTATCTGCATCTCGCTGAGTCAAATCAGATGATTTTATTCATCAGATTTCTTAAAATAACCACGCAGCGCAGCAATCGTCTGAGAGGAATGGGAGTAATTTACAGCTGACCTTTTCCCCAGATGACCGCAAATCTTTGAAATTGTTCAATTCTTCATGACGTAAGCTCTGATGTGTCAGAAGACAGAAATATAGTACACTGCAGCAGAAAATATCTGTCATAATGAAATGGGTTTCAAAAGTCAATTGGTAATTTTACATATGTAAATTTCTTTGGTACATTCATTACATTCATATATTGCAACCACAGTTCTAATGCATGGTCACTGCTGCTGCGGCAGCACAGCACATCTGCTTCATTCAGCAGTGGCATTTAAATTCCGTTGGCAGTCAGATTGATGTCAGCCCTTTTCTCCAAACTAATAACCTGCTGTTCTGGCCCTCGTGCTCCTCTAGTACGTGCAATACACACTGAGGTTTGCATAGAAATATAATAAAACCACAGTGGATCGTCTACTTCCGTCTTGTTTCTGTTACACCAGCTGTCTTCATGTCCTCCTTCACGACACCCTCCTGTCTTTTAGACAGTGCCACTGTCTCCAAACCACACTCCCTCATAGCAGGTCTCACTACCCACTTGGAGACCTTCCCTTTCACTTTTGCGACTATCCTTCTGCCTAGCCTACACTACGTGCGTGTAGTTAGGAAACGTATGCATGACTTGATCAGAGAAGTTAACTCGTCCATCAGTGACTTAGTTAGTGGTAAACCCCTGCTTATTTAGTCCCACTTGCCCTGGTTGGAAAGAGCCTCATCTCTCCCACCACTACGGTTGTTCTGTCCTCTCGGGCAGGGCTGGGTCTTGGCATAGGCGATATAGGCAGTTGCCTAGAGCGCCATCTGCTGGAGGGGCGCCGCGAGGCGCCCCTCCAGCAGAGGGCCCCTTAAAATTTTTGTTTTAAATTTTTTTTTTAAAACAATGAAAATAAAAATGATTTTCTATTCCCAGTCGCCCTCATTTGTGTGTTCTCTCTTGAAAATAATAAATATTAACAAATTAATAAACAATAATGTTCCTAAAATGTGGTGCTGCTGAATCACATGACGGGTGACCTCAGGGTCAGAGCAGGGATCAGAGGTCAGGTCACAGACAGGTGAAGCTTTTGTTATTAACGACATGAAAAGGCCGTCTCACTGCAGGAACGATTTCAGGCATTGGGTGAAGTTGAGAAGACATTTGGTGTTCTTGTCAACTTCCCTGAGCTGCCCAATGAAGACCTGAGAAAACAATGTGAAACACTGAGCAACACCCTAAGCTGTAATGGACAGTCAGACCTGGACTGGGAGGAACTGACACAGGAGTTGCAGAGTTTCCCAGACATGGAAAAGGGGAAAAAGACAACATTTGAACTTCTCAGCTTCCTACAGGAGAAGAAACTGAAGGAAGTTTACCCTAACATGTGGGTGGCCCTGAGGATTGCTGTCACGATTCCTGTGACAGTGGCTGCTGCAGAGAGGAGCTTCTCCAAATTGAAGCTGATCAAAACCTACCTGAGATCCACCATGTCTCAAGAGCGGTTAAATGGACTTGCACTGATGAGCATCAACCGTGAAGTGTCTAGGCAGGTGTCATTTGATGATACCATAGATGCTTTTGCTGCAAGGAAGTCCAGACGTGTACAATTTTAGTTGAAGTGAAAGACACGCTGGAAAGAGTTACCTGAAAGTTTGTTGTTGTTGTTCAAATGAAACTGTTGTGATTGTTCTTGTGGTTGCTGTAATTCAATACTTGAAAGTTGTGATTTTTTGCTGTTTGCTGTTGTTGTTCAAATTAAACATGTGTGATTGTTCATTTGGCTGGTGTAATTTGTGTGTGTGTGTGTGGGGGGGGGGGGGGGGGGGAGCACCGGAGAGCAATCTCGCCTAGGGCACAAAATTAGGTAGAGCCGGCCCTGCTCTCGGGTAAACCTCTCATGCAGTTTTAGCAGCGCAATCCCTGTCTATGAAACCTGCAGGTTAGAGACAGGATCTTTACTGAACCTTCCAATCCTCATGTGTGTCACTTGAAATCCGTACTCTATGTGGGTTTTTGGAAAGATCAACACACACACGCAACTGAAACACTTCACATTTCACATGGAGGACCCCTCACGATAACTGATTCTGAACCTGTGCACCTAAACCAGAGATATTCATTTGGTTTGTGTATATCAAAAATATGTGTCAAACAACACAAAAAACTGTGCTACTGCACAAGCCCACAAGGTTGATAATATCAGTGAAGCAGCCTCGGCCTCCATCATCCCACTAAGTACAGACACGCTGCCAAAGAGCACATCAATATTACACATCGACCCGTCTTCATGTACAAATGTACAAACCCAATGATTTTACACCACGCGCAGAAACACAGAGGCCTCAGGTGATAGAAGGGAGTGGACACCAACCCTGACAACATAAATGGAACAGTTATCAATATCATCACCTGAGGCAATTACTGCATCACTGTGTGTGTGTGTGTGTGTGTGTGTGTGAGAGAGAGACAGAGAGGTCAGTATCACACCAATCAAGCCTTTAATGACCCAGTGGGGTAATTAAGACTCTAAACAACTGATGGCCATGCAGGAACACACACACACACACACACACACAGTAAAACATGAATGGACTGTTCAATCGAAAACAACACTGCGTGAATGGGGGTATATTCCCCTGGTAAGTTGAGCCTTATCAGCCTTACTTAGGGGAGGAGTCCCTGGTCCTCCAGGCTGGGGGGTTGAGTGTGGTGCTAACTACCCCACCCTGTAAAAATAAAATAAAAAGAGAGACAGTTACAAAAACATTGACAAATAAAAAACCAAATCATCCACCTTTTCGACAAGGTACCCCAGCAGTGGGGTGTATGATGCTTCCCAACCAAACCCACAAGGGAGACACCTTCTGTCAACAGAGGAACCCATCCATGTGGAGACATGGAACATCCGAACCGGGCTCCAGGTTGGCAAGATTATTGCCAATGAAATGGCACACTACACTGTTTCTGTCCTGGGCCTGGAGGAAACAAGATGGACACAGTCGGGGGAGGTCAAGTTGGCCAGCACACAGTCCAGTATGAACTCTGGACATGAAGATGAAGGAGCCCACCATTTGCAACCTTCAAAACCAAGAACAACAGAGTGAAAGTGCCCAGATTATCCAATGCTACGCACCCACCGACGATGCAAGCGAGGAGGACAAGGCCAGGTTCTCCGACAGCCTGAACCACCTACTGGGAAGTACTGGAGCCAGAGACCTCAATGTCTTGACGGGGGACTTCAATACGACAGATATGAAGGGAACATGGAGTTGGAGAAATCATGTCCTCTGGCAGGAAACAACAATAGATGAATACATTAATTATCAATAGGCACAAATTAGGAAAGTCATGTCTTTGCTGACTGTTTTCATCATTAAAGTGAAGATGGTGGATAACAGGAGAACATCTTACCGGATCCTCACAGATCCAGAGAGAAGGTGGAGGTGAATCACTGCTATAAAACATGCTCACAGTGAGCAGAAGAAGATGAGATGAAGAAGACAGAGAGATGGGAACAAACACACGCAACAGACGTATGAGTGTTACTATACACTGTATTATATAGCTTCTCATTACTGCTAATATTACTAGTATCCTCATCCATCCTTTATTTACAGCATGTCTTTTTCACATGAGGATCTGGAACCAATCCCAGATCCATTCTTCTTTTCACCAACCTCTCCTTCACTAACCCCCTTCCCTTCCACCTCATTTGTCTCCTCTCTCCTACCCCAACCAGTGGAGGCAGATGTTTGTACACTCTGAGTGTGGTTGTTCCTGGAGGTTTTTCTCTCCACTCCTTTGTCATTGTGTTCCTGTTTGGTTTCTCTAGAATTATGGTAAGCTCTTGACCTAACCATGTAAAGTGCCCTGAGACCATATAGATCAGATATTTATGAATGTATGTATGTTTATGAATCGGTGTGACTCTTAACTCTTCCAGTGACAACAACACTATCTTTAGCCGGTAGAATCAGACCTAATGTCAGATTGTGACTCCAGACTCTTGTAAACTTTCCGTGACTCTCTATAAGATGAGGGCAAGTTAATCAGGCAGTTGAAGATGTGATGAAGATGACCCTGCAGGTCTTTGTGGTTCTACCCACCTTTTTCCAAACTCGTAAAAAGCATGATGGGGTATTAATAGCATCAGATATATTGAGTGTGTCAAGTTTTGAGACACATCAGTCGATCTTCGTGGATTTAAACTGAACTCTGACTGAATCCAGCACCAGTCCTGTTGATTCCTGCTGCATCTTCAGCTACCAACACGGTGGATCACAGAAACCAAGTCACGTGGCGTCTGGACCGCTATCGTCACTGAGCCTCACGCTCATTCAATCAAGCAAACCATGCAGGTGACTCCACGATATTTATTTATTTATTGTATGTATTTCAAAATGCTCATTTTGGAGACAACATGGCTCGAGTGACTAAAGACAAAGGCAGTTGTTGACCCGAGAGTTCATCAAGAGATGTATAGTAAAGAGGGCGTGGCTTGAGTGTGTGTGTGTGTGTGTGTGTTGGGAGGGGATGTGGCCCGGGCCACTAGAGTAATGTGATACGGCCTCAGCTCCTGACTCTCCTGGGTCGACGAGTGAGATATTAGCTGTCAAGTTGAACATGGACCAATTCTCCTTCTCCACCACTGCCGCCATCATGTGACTACATAGAGACCATCAGCAGTCTCACAGCAGCTTGTCCTCACACTACCTAACGTGTGCGCATACATCTACATCTAAACAGACACCCTAACCCCGGAAAACACCATAGTTGTCGTCAGGTGTCTGTTTGTTCAGTCAGAAATCACTGTAAATGAACTGCTCGTAACCATAGCAACAGCGACTGGTGGAGCTAATTGAACCAACAAACACACGCTCTTTGTTCAGTTTAAGACATAAATGTGGTGTGAGAGAACCCAAGCTGTGTGTGTGTGTGTGTGTGAGAAAGAGAGACAGAGAGAGAGAGAGTGTGTGTGTGTGTGTGTGCTGGATATTGCTATTGATTGAATGGTTGGTTGGTGCATTGATTTTTTTTTAAGTTTAATGGTGGTTTGTAATTATGGTGGATCAGCAGAGCTGTGGATCTATTGATAAGTTCCCCCACAGGAGCAGTGAAATCTCTCACATATCACGCTGTCTACTGTCTTATGATACGATCGCTGGTCAGTCTAATAATGACTGATGGAGTGCGGCTCATTGAACTGTTGTATGCTTTGAAGTTATTTGTTTTTGCTTTTATTTGCGTCCAAATAATCAGTTTGCCTCATGTTTTCATCGATATATACAGCAAGAGATTTTTTAGGTCTGGAGCAACAGTGGTCACAGGCAGTACTGTAGCTGACAGCACGCACGCACACACACACACACACACACACACATCCTAAATTAAGTCAAGGTCATGCCCCTCCCTCTTCCCCGGCCAAGGTCAGGGCTCAATCATTCTCAACACACCAATTTTCTGTTTTCCCCTCGAAGGAGCCTTTCATATCTCTTCTACACCTCTTCCTTCATTTCTTTCCTCCTCTTCTTTTCTATTACCTCCAGCCACCACCACCACCACCATCACCTTTATGACACTCGTGTTGAATACAGACTGATATCCAATATCACAGTGTGCGAATCTCTATGGTGCTGTCGGGGGAATCAACACTAATGAGCTGTTGTTGATATATGGTTTCCCCCAGAGTCTGTTCACTTGCCCACACACACACACACACACACACAGAGCACACACACACACACAGACACACACACACACAGAGAGAGCACAGTAGCATGTACAGCATGCTGTGCCGTCAGTCACAGGATAACAGCAATGACAGAGCTTTGAGAACATGATTTGACTTAAATGCTTAACACACAGTCTGCAGTTTAATACCATTATTGGGCTGTCGTCTGCAATTATGTTGCTCAGTGCAATATCAGCTGATGAATGCTGAGATCTATGGGTTTGACCACAGGGTTAAAGCCACATGTCAAAAGTAAATGGGATTTATTAAAAGTACATTTAAATGTATTTGTTTTAGCACAATCTCACACATGTCCTTCAAAGAGACTAAATGGATATTTATGTTTATGTTTTTTTGAAGTGGAATGTATGAGCTGTCCGTGTACACTGCAGAGATGAAATGAGCTCCTGTGATGAGGCCATTGAAAGTCTTAGGTTTCAGACACTAAAACCATCCCTGAAATTCAGGATTTTTAAAATGGTGTTATGATAGTGTAATTGAAAACTATGGTAAAGAGTTAGATTCTTATTCTATATTGAATGCTTAAATATGATGTGCAAAGACTAACACCATTGCAGTTACCATTTAACCATTTAACCATTTACATACATGATGCCAGTCCTCTGTCGCCCTGGGTTAGGGTTTGCAGTTGTGGCTGCATGGACTGCTTTGGTCCAGCTGCAACAGACACATTTGGCAACATTTTGGTTGCTCGCACCAAATCTCACTCCAAGGTTTTTGGAAAAGTCAGCCCTGCTAACAGCTAACTCAATTATCTAGATAACTCAGTGGGCAAGTGGTCTCAAAAAAGTATGACTTACTTACTCACTTGTACACTTTCTCTTCCTCACCGCAGATGTAGGGAGAGTGTCTGCCTCCCGGACCCAAAGTGGGAGCTGGTTCCTCAGGAGAGGAGCTTGGTACCACTGCCTCCTCTTCTACTCTAACCCTAACCCACTCTGGGAACCACAAGTCAGGTCAGAGGCAAGTACATGGCTGTGCGTTTATGGAAAACACATAACAGAAGCTCTTCTTCGCTCGTTTCTACAAAGATTAAAAGGAGGATTAGTCACTCCCTCACACAGAAGACCAGAAGGCATGATACGGTGCTCATGAATTCTGCATTTGATAAATAAACCAGCACCTACTATCAGAGCATATGTGTGTAGCCTCGGCCCCCAATGCTGTTTTATAACTTTGAGATGTGCCACTTGAGTGGCACCATGTCAAAGACTGAATGGGAGTTTGAAGATATCACTGTAACTAGACTCTTATTAGATGATAGCAGCTGCCAATCACACTGCTGTCTGCTCTTATGTCATCTTACAAAATGTACATCATTTCCCATTGAAGAAGGTAAATGGTGAATGTTTACTGACTTCTAACTGACAGTTAGAAACAGTGTTGCCAAATGTACGATAACTATCATATTTATGATCATTTCATCCACTCCATGATGTACAATCAATCATTTCAAAATAAGGCTAGCAGCTCCTGTCAATCACACCAGCAGCACGTCAGTAAATTAATGTATAATACATAATATAGTATAGTATAGTATAGTATAATATAATACATGTATAACATAAAATATATTGTACGCTGTTTTTACTCAGTTGCCTTTTTACAGCTCTGAGTTACATCACTTCCATGTAGATCTTTTGGCCTTTAGTTTGAAGGGTAAGCAGATGTGGTTGCTGTGTGATGCACAGAGAAGCAGTGAACAGTTGCCCTCTACTCAAATACCACTGGGTTAATAGTGTATGAGTCAGTGCCCGTAATATCCTGGCACTTTTGCAAGTTAGTTCAGTGTGTATGATAGTGTTTGTTAAAATACAATCATTTTAAAGTCACAGTATTACACGATATTTCTGTATTTTAAACTAGCAACACTGATAATAAAAACTCATCACTACTTCCTTCTACTTCCTAAAGGGTTGACTTCACAATAAGTGGCTGAATTTAGTGTCCTCCATTGATTTGCTGGTTTCGACATACAGGAGCTTGGTGAAGAACTCAACTCCAGAACATGTTAAAGGGATTATCTCTCTCTCTCTCTCTCTTTCTCTGTCTCTCTCTCACACACACACACACAAAGTGCGATTGAACAAAGAACAGAGGCTGGTGCTAAGAGCAAACAGGAAGAGGTTGTGACTTCATTTAGACAGTGAAACCATAAAGTAAATAGAGATGCAGGAACACAGTGGGTAAATCCACACAGACACACACTGTTCACATATCAGATCTGTCTTTCTCAGCACGATGGTGATTAAAATGCTCCATTTATTTGAGAGGTAAAGAAGACAAAGAGAAAATTAAACCTTGCCATGGGGCACTGAAAATTATTAAACCCAAATGAAGCTTATGTGGGCTCACACACACACAGACACACACACGGACACACACATAGACACACACAGACACACACAGGAGCAGCAGGAAATAGGTTCTGTCAGAATGTGCAATCCATTCTGCAACGGCCTCCCTGAGGCAAAGCCGTTAAGGAGACAAATGGAGGAAAATAGAGTCTCAACAGCCACTGTTCTGCCTTCATTCTAACACTCATACTCTTAATCACACTCTCTCTCTCTCTCTCACACACACACACACACACACGCACACACACACACACACACACACACACAGACAGACAGCTTGCACCACCGGCCTCATATGATAGTCTCCCCTCTGCTCCCACCACAGGGTCCAATAGCCTTTGCTCGACCTGCGGAACCATTACTCTGTGGTTCACGAGAATTACCACAAATTAACCGGTCGACTTTTAACCTTTTCAGTGCAGGAAATAGATCCTCCTCTGCTCCTCGACCCTAACGCTGCAGCTTCCTGTCAGGCTGGGAGTTGGGAGAGGATGAGGTGGCAGGTAGATGCAGGTAGCAGCCAGAGCTCTCCACATGATGATGGACTTGAGGCAGACAAGGCCTACGTCACGACTTTCGTCCAGATCCTGCAAATTCTGCTGCAGTTCCTTCACCCATGGAAGCAACATTAGAGGTAATGCAGCAGGACTGTACGCCACAGACGACCCATCACTGTCAGAAATACATTTATGCACCTCAAGGTACAATCAGAATCACTATCAGAATCACAATCAGAATCACAATCAGAATCGCTTTTATTTTCCAAATGCACACAGGAGTTTGACTTGGCATCCAGCGCTTAACACAATATTCTATCTTAATAAAACCTCTGAAGGATAATTATTAAACGTCTAAATACTTATATGTAGTAGGGATGGCACAATACTACTTCTTTATGTCCGATACCGTTTTAGACCTTTTAAACTATTTCAAAGACATGATTCTCCAACTGTGTAACAAATGTTCTTCTTCCATAAAGAAGACATAAACAGCCCTCACCATGACTCAGCGAAAACGCTGTCGCTGATACTGCTGTATTGTGATGTGGGTTTACAGAGATATTCAGATCATGGGCAAGGTCCTGTTGGGGCGATGGTAGATTAGTGGTAGAGGGAGTTGTCTTTCAACTGGAAGGTTGTGGGTCCGATTCCTGGCTCTGGTCGTCTGCTCACATGTACCTGGGCAAGACACTTTGCCCACATTGCTCCTGACAGATGTGTCAGCGCTCCACATAGAGGCGTTGTATATAAGTGTGAGTGAATGGGTGAATGGCAAACTGTAGTGTAAATGTTACACGTTTCAAGTTAGCGAAACTGAAGCAACAAAAGATATTTGTTCACAGAGTTCTGCTCTTTTCCTCTGAACCTGCTGAATTATAGTATTTACCTGGCCCACATCACCCCTTCATCTCATGTTATCCTTAAATGTCCTTGCTGTCACTAAGTTGAAGCAATGTTCAAAAATACAGTTGTAAACTTGTCTGTTTATGAGACAAGCTTATGAGACAGTGTGTAGATAAGGTGGCATATAATATATATACAAAATACAGAAAGTGCTTATGCAGAAAAAACAAATATACAAAAATAGCTTCCCTTTATAAATCACAATCAACTCGCAGTCAACACAGCTTTTGTTTATTTAAAAAAATATATACATATTATCTTGTGGTATCAGTGATATCATTTTAAACAGTTTCTGGTTATTCGTCTTTCTTCATGAGGTCACTTTCTGTAAAGGACCATGCGTTTCCCGTCAAGTTGGTTTTCTTATACATCCAAAATTTTATGTAAAATATGGCATATGCCTTCTTTTATGCATACACAAGTTTTATAAATGAGGATGCAGGAGACGGAGGTGAGAGAAACACCTGAGGGAAACACCTGAGGGAAACACCTCGTCACCCTGGATGGCATTATACCATGGCCTCCAGTGCTACTGTAAGGAACCTTGGAGTTGTAATTGATCCAGATTTCGACATCCAACAAGTCTGTAAGTCGTGTCGTGAAACTGTGCTGACTTCGTTTTACACACAAATGAGTGTAAATACACCAGACTCCTCCCCTAAATATTGCAATTGTACACTGTAAAAATGAAGTTGAGAAAATTCAAAATTTCAAGGCAACTTACTGCGAGTTTTGAGCCCAACAAAATATCTTGAGTTTCAAAAAAGTTCCATCAACTAATATTATTTTGTTTGTATAATTACATTTTCTTCTTCAGACAAACTTGAAAGTCAGAGTTGTGCCAACTTAAAATGATGTTTTCAAACAGTTTGGCTAACTAATAATCTTTTGTTCAGATAATTTACTTTTCTTCATTAGAACAACTTAAACTTTTACATTTTGTTCATTTTACAAAACTCAAAAAAGTAAGTTATGATTGTTAACTTAATATTTCAAGTTAAGGTTAATAACATTTAAAATTTCATTTCAAAGAATACAAAACAAGTTTAAAGTATACTTCATACTATATTAAAAGTAACAATTGTAAACTGTTTCAAAGTGCAAAGTAGCTCCATAACAATAGTAACAATAATAAGGAATAGTTATTAGTGTTATTGACCTATGGTCAAATACATTCAAAACATATTTACCATTTCGTAAACATGTCATTGTGCAGTGCAATACAATTGTAACAACAGCAACAAGATTGCTGACATCTAAAAAACCTGTAAAAGCACCTATGCGGTTCACAACACAACAGTTTTATGTAAACATTTCAAAAAACAATGTCAGTTAAAAGGCATAAAAATGAACATTGTAAAATGGGCAGCTAAAATTATCCAACTGAATAAAACACCCATAAAAACAAAACAAAAAACTTTGCCATGCACGTCTGCGTGTAGCCAAAAGCAACATAAAGCGATACTCCATTTTTTTCTTTTGGTTATTAGCCTCTCGACCCCGATCCAGACAAGAGGATAACATTTTTTGGTGAATTTACAAGAAACAGATGTGTAGAGATCACCCAACGTTTATTAGCTTAGCTCCATCTGAACGATGTTTTGAGAAGATTACACAAAATGTGTGACAAGAGAAGCCTTTAAAAGGTTATGGATCAAATCAAAGATGGCAGAAAATCAAATATGGCCGAAAAAAACATTAAGGATGCGTTGAACTCGGCTTGGCCCAAGGGTTCCAGTGATACATCGTTTGTGAAAAACGGATGAACAAGTCAAAAGTTAATGTACATACATGCATGTCCAACTTTGTCCTGTTGGTGGCGCTAGAGCTCTCGAGCTTGCGTTGCTTACACAGTATCACCACTTGAACCCAAGTAACGGGTGGTCTGCTGTTAAATTATTACAATATTGGGGAATTAGTACATTATCAGGACCTGTGAAATGAAGGCTAACCTGATAATGTAATAACCTCCCGTTAATGTAATACTTTATTACATTATTGGTCAAAAGTGTATTACATTATTGGGAAATGCACTTTATTACATTATCAGGTTTTATTACATTTTCAATGGACTCAAGTGCAAATTTGTATTACATTATCAGGGATTTATTACATTATCAGGTTCTACAATCGCCTAGACTTACACTAAGGGGACCACGAAAAAAGGACTGAGTATTCTTTTTCCACACTTTGGCGACTGGTAGGGCCTCCAGAGTCCCAAATCTAAGTATTAAAATGATTAAAAAGTTGATTTTGCATAATATGTATAATATTTAACCGTGCCGAGGCGAGGCGAGTAGAATAGGAGGCAGAACTTTCAACTACCAAGTCCTCTCTTATGGAACCAAATCCCAATTTGGGTCTGGGAGGCAGACACTCCCTACATTTATAGTTCAACTTAAAACATTCCTCTTTAATAAAGATTATAGGTAGGGCTGTTTCAAGTGAACTCTGAACCATCACTTAGTTATGCTGCCATAAACCTCTCTCTCTCTTTGTTCTAACTATACAATTATTATTATTTATTGTATAGCTCATTACTGCTAACATTAATATTATCCTCATCCATCCTTCATCCACGGCTTATCCTTTTCTGAGGGTTACATGAGGAGTGAGACACAGTGATAACACGTGTCTCACTCTGGATGAGATGAAACTAATGGTGACTAAATGTTATTGATTTGTTAAATACTCCTGTTTTTTCCCTCTATTTTCTTCACCATTGTTTTTTCTGTTCACTGCAGACTGCAGTTGAGCGTGGGATCCAGCAGTGGTTTGTGGGTTTGGTGGGTAATGCTGGTGGAAATGCCTCCATAATTCTTCCTCATGCATTGGGGATCTCTTTCAGTCGTTTGTATGACAGAAGCTCTTTGAAAGTAAATTAGACTCTTTTTTCGGCTCCATTGGGCATACGCCTGTGTACTCCAAGGTCGCATCTAATTTGATATGGAAGTGGTTTTAAATATTCATCTATGACCCCAGGTGCTCCCCTATGTACAGGCAGCGAGTGCACAGAGCAGCGGCTTGTTAGCTGCTGTCACTGAAAACACAGTGTTGCCAACACTCGCTTCAGGCAGGGAAGTGGAGGAAGAAATGTAATGTTCGACTTGAGCTGCGTTGGGAGGGAAAAAAATCCCAACTGCATCCAAACAGGTGAAATTTCTTGTCGTATTTGACATACTTTTTTCCCCACCAGTCATTTGCATGTAAATTTGGAGAGTTACCATCTATCCAATTAAAAATTCACCCAAAGAGTGTGTTCTTTTATTAATTGTTCCACTGAAGGCAGGAGGGCTTTGCAAGTCCTTGGGGCAACTTGGCACTTGTTTAAATACCACAAAGGCTTTAAAGCAGCCAACAATGATCTTAAAACATAAGTAGTTCATTCATCTGCCACATTATTCACACTATTCATTAGTGGTTTTCCAAACTAACTTTGTCTTTGTTGGGCTAAAGTTTTGGCTCGATCTTACAAAAACAGCCTTTCTGGTAACGTTGTGTTCTTGCACACACTGATAAACAGAATAATTATAATAAGTCCTTGGGTGTTTCTCAAATTCAATATATCATCATAGCCTAGTAAAGGACTGTTCCAATAAAAGGCATTTACTTTTCCACAAAAAGCGTCCTCAGGTACCCACAATCCTTTTCATACAACATTTTTCCCAGAGTTTCTGGCTGTTTTGAGTTCTACAGTTTTTGAATTAAACAGTTTGATCTGTCAAGAGTTGTGTTGTCCCTTTGTCTGCACTTTAACAATAAATGGAGCCAACAATTAATTACCTTTTTTTTTTTAAAGATGCAGAAAGGACTGCAGGTGGAATCCAACCCAGGTCACTGCGGGGCACCAGCTCTACCAAGTGAACTATCTGGTTCCCCGTTAACTTATCTCAATAGTGAAGCCTGTAATAACTGATGTTTACACTATAAAATCGGAATTGCTTCTGAACCATCTGTGATGTGTTTTTTTCTATTATATGATGAAGCCAAGCAAAAAGCACGGACTGTCTTCAAAGTGCAACACCAAGAAGTGAAAAGATTCAATAATTCATATGCAGCATATATACACTCAATTATTTCACACATTAGTGATTAAACTACAGCTCTAACTTTGAAACTATGTGATTTTCCTCCTTCCTTTTTTATTGAATTATTGACTTCTTGTTGGCTATTATATTCAACAGGCCAGGTCCACACTGGATGATAAAATATACTTTTATATACCCCAAATACTCAACTAAATGCCACTCGGTGTTGCACATACCAGGGGGGGTGGATTCAGGCAACTAAAAACCATTGGAGTGCTTTTACTTTGAAACAGGAACAGGAAGTGTTGTGTGTGTGACATTATGAGACAGATAAAGACACTGAAACTGCAATTAAACATTATTTTCTGTGAAACACACATGCTAGCTAACTTACTGCTCACATCAGTTTCATCAGATCTGGCCTTATACAGTTCACATTCATGATCTACACTGGATCATTTTTAGGCACTAACTTAACATACATATGAATTTAAATAAATAAATAAGAAGAAATTAATGACTTCTTAAAGTGAGATTTAAGAAGAAAGTATCACTTCATTAGAAACACCTAAATGATAAAGGTAATTTTAAACTAAAGTAAGCAAGTTGTATTTCTATAATGTCATAAATTTAGTGTAAATTAACTTAATTAATTCAGGTGTCACCAATTTAAGTTTGTCAACCATTTTTCTTTTTAGTGATTAGAACTCCATCATTGTTTGCATCAGTCTTTAGCCAGGATGTGTGTGGAGATGTATAGTTTGGGCATTTGAGGTCAAAGTTCAGCCACTACAGTGAGTAAAAATGTGGCTGTGTTAATGAAATTCATTTCAATTAATTTCAACACGTACAAATTGAATTTAATTGCCATGAATAACGGTATAATAACTCTAACAAATACTTAATAGTGGCACAAAATGTTCGGTATATAGACAGAAAATTTGTGCCAACTTATAATGTCGTAACAATGAATTAAATTCATCACTTCATAAATAGAATGCTTTGATACAGAGGAAATAACGGGGAGAATTGCACTAAATGTACTGACATAGGTACTGCAGACAGGACAATGAGAGCAGAGACGCATGGGGGAAAAACTCAAATGTGTTTTGTGACAAATGAACACGCACAACAACATACTGTATGCATTCACACACGGAGCGCACAGTGTGTTGCCATGTTCTGACAGATCTCTTTGATATGTGCACACACATATTTAACAGCAACAGCTAAATCACCAGTGGCTACAGCCGCTCACTGTATATTAGATGTATTATTCAAAATGAGAGGCATAAATATGCACAAATACATGCAGGACTGCAGCGCACACACGTGTGAGCATACGTTCATACATACTGTATACAGTGGTTCATATCATAATCGTGAGCAGTGTTGTCTTCTTGTGCTTTTGATGTGTTAGCTTCATAAAGCCATCATGCAAACACTGCATTTTCTGAACTCCCACGTCAGCCATAATTATTACATACATCATACACGTACACATACATCAGAGCTCTTTTGTGTGGAATTTCATTGTAAGCAAATATGGGCCTGTTAGAGTGGGATTAATTCACCTTTCAATATGAGAATGTAAGAAGCTAAATGTGCTGCTTTCCTTATAAAGATCTATTTTCTTTCATGGGCCAAGTTTTCATTATGACATGATACTAAGTGGTGGGCCACATGTAATCGATTGTGGGGCCGCATGTAGCCCATGAGCATGGGCGTAGCAAGCTTTTCAAAAGTGCGGGGGATGGATGTGGTTCATGGTGGGGTGGTTAACCTACAAATTGAGAATCTGAATGGCTGCATGTTATAATAATCTGTGAAAATAAATGCCTAATTGGGTTTGAACAATTTTCTCAAATATTTCACATAGATATTTAACACAGCTTCTTGATATGATAATTAAATAATGTCTTATATTTTATTTTGAAAATTGACAACTTAGGGCTTCCATATGTCCAAAAGTGACTGACAACGGAAAATAAGTCATAACTCTATAGTTTGTGAACTATGAACTTAGCTAGTTCCCGCCTCCTCCTTCCCGCCTTTTGTCACAAGCTGAACGATAAATCTAACGCATCAAGAGAGGTGGGACTTAAGGCAGAACAGCCAATCATCAGCCGGTGACACTAAGCCGGTGTCATGTCTGAGGCAACAACAGGAGAGGGAGGGGGAGAGGAGGCAGCCGCAGTGAGCGCAGACACAGAGCGACTGTAGTGAGGCGTTTGTGCAAAACAGCAGAAAAAGTGTTGGCGTTGAACCCTCTCACCGGGGAAAGTGTGGGTGTTGAACCCTCTCAACTGGGTAAGTGTGGGTGTTGGTGTTGAACCCTCTCATCGGGAAAAGTGTGGGTGTTGAACCCTCTCACCGGGGAAAGTGTGGGTGGTGAACCCTCTTACCGGGAAAAGTGTGGGTGTTGAACCCTCTCACCGGGGAAAGTGTGGGTGGTGAACCCTCTTACCGGGAAAAGTGTGGGTGTTGAACCCTCTCATCGGGAAAAGTGTGGGTGTTGAACCCTCTCACCGGGGAAAGTGTGGGTGGTGAACCCTCTTACCGGGAAAAGTGTGGGTGTTGGTGTTGAACCCTCTCACCGGGAAAGTGTGGGTGTTGAACCCTCTCACCGGGAAAGTGTGGGTGTTGAACCCTCTCACTGGGGAGTGTGGGTGTTGAACCCTCTCACCGGGGAAAGTGTGGGTGGTGAACCCTCTCACCGGGAAAAGTGTGGGTGTTGAACCCTCTCACCGGGGAAAGTGTGGGTGGTGAACCCTCTCACCGGGAAAAGTGTGGGTGTTGAACCCTCTCACCGGGAAAAGTGTGGCTGTTGAACCCTCTCACCGGGAAAAGTGTCGGTGTTGAACCCTCTCACCGGGAAAGTGTGGCTGTTGAACCCTCTCACCAGGAAAAGTGTGAGTGTTGAACCCTCTCACCGGGAAAGTGTGGGTGTTGAACCCTCTCACCGGGAAAGTGTGAGTGTTGAACCCTCTCAACGGGAAAAGTGTGAGTCTTGAACCCTCTCACTGGGAAAAGTGTGAGTGTTGAACCCTCTCACCGGGAAAAGTATGAGTGTTGAACCCTCTCACCGGGAAAAGTGTGGCTGTTGAACCCTCTCACCGGGAAAAGTGTGGCTGTTGAACCCTCTCACCAGGGAAAGGGTGGGTGTTGAACCCTCTCACCGGGAAAAGTGTGGCTGTTGAACCCTCTCACCGGGAAAAGTGTGGGTGTTGAACCCTCTCACCAGGGAAAGGGTGGGTGTTGAACCCTCTCACCGGGAAAGGGTGGGTGTTGAACCCTCTCACCGGGAAAAGTGTGGCTGTTGAACCCTCTCACCAGGGAAAGGGTGGGTGTTGAACCCTCTCACCGGGAAAGGGTGGGTGTTGAACCCTCTCACCGGGAAAGGGTGGGTGTTGAACCCTCTCACCGGGAAAAGTGTGGCTGTTGAACCCTCTCACCGGGAAAAGTGTGGCTGTTGAACCCTCTCACCAGGGAAAGGGTGGGTGTTGAACCCTCTCACCAGGGAAAGGGTGGGTGTTGAACCCTCTCACCGGGAAAAGTGTGGCTGTTGAACCCTCTCACCGGGAAAAGTGTGGCTGTTGAACCCTCTCACCGGGAAAAGTGTGGGTGTTGAACCCTCTCACCGGGAAAGTGTGGCTGTTGAACCCTCTCACTGGGAAAGTGTGGGTGTTGAACCCTCTCACCGGGAAAGTGTGGGTGTTGAACCCTCTCAACGGGGAAAGTGTGGGTGTTGAACCCTCTCACCAGGGAAAGGGTGGGTGTTGAACCCTCTCACTGGGAAAGTGTGGGTGTTGAACCCTCTCACCGGGAAAGTGTGGGTGTTGAACCCTCTCACCGGGAAAGTGTGGGTGTTGAACCCTCTCACTGGGAAAAGTGTTGGAGTTGAACCCTCTCAACAGGAAAAGTGTGGGTGTTGAACCCTCTCACCGGGGAAAGTGTGGGTGTTAAAACACCCTCATCCCCTACAGGTGCGACGCCCCTGCCCACGAGCCACCAGTTTGACACCTCGGTGCTCTACCATAAAAGGAAAAAGAGTAAATACACTTTCTACATCTCCCAGATCACACAAACAACACAATCAATGTTCTACTGGAATTATGACCACCCTATTTTAGATGAAATGGTGGTTTAGATTCATTTTCTTCCAGTACAAATTGAGGTATTGTTGCATTAAATAAACCTCAGGATTTGTATTTTCTGTAAAAGAAGAACAAACAAGCTTGGCATTTGTCTGGTGTGACATGAAAACAATATTTTCAGCAAAGAGATGTAATGTGCTGTGAATTCAGAGAAGGGAAGACTGTTTGAACGCCTCTGCTATTGTTCTCACACTGCATTGTAGAAAACAGTATCTCTGTGTCTTTGTTCTTTTCTGAAATGTCTCACAGGGTAAGTAACGTTGTTAATCTAATACAATATTTGACAAAACAGAGTAAAACGTCCAGAATCAAGAAAGACACTTTCATCTGGGAACGTCCAAAGCTCCTGGGATCTTCTAGAAAAATCAAAGTCTACTTAAACACTGTCATTTCAGTATTAATAATGTACATATATATACATATATATATACATATATATATAAAATACATATTTATTATACATTATATGTATATAGTGTCCTTGGACTCTAAAATGTAATGTTTTGCATATGGATTTCAATACATGTACTGTACATATGTACTATATATACTGTATATATGTATATATATATATATATATATATGTATATATATATATACATATATAACTGTTATATATAATAAGGGGAGACATTTTACCTGCAGAAGAAAAACAAAACTTTCAAAGTAGATATAGATATGACACACTCATATTCACTCACACACCAGACTTTTTGTCTGGTCCTCACAACTTTAAAGGGCATTTGGGGGATTGAGACCCAGTTTAGGGTTAAGGTTAGGATTAGGCATGGAGTTGTGAAGGTTAAGGTTAGGGTAAGGGGCTATGTGTGTGTGCGCTTGTGTTTGTGTGCGTGCGCTTGTCTGTGTGTGTGTGTGTGTCCGACAGCTGACCTTTTTTTTTTATTCTTCAAAGAATAAAAAAACAGAAAAGAAAGCCTGAAACATCAGAAATGTGTAGGAGCTCCTTGTTTATCTTTACATTCTCTAAGGAAGTTTGTGTTCTCTGGAAGGTCAGGTGCTTGATCCCCGGCTCTCATCTACGCCAATGTGTTCCCGATAAAGGAGACGCACTGAATGAAATGTGTGGGTGAAGGACGGAACTGTACTTTAAAGTTTGTAAGTGGTCATCAGGAATAAACAAAAGTAGTAAGTAAAGTAAAAGTGAATTAGTGAATACAGAACATGCATCTATAGTTTTGAAAGATGAGCCCGTTTCTCCTCTTTCCTCTCCCTGCACATAATACTTCTACAGGCAAAGGGACATTCTTTACAAATGTGATGTGAACACGTATTAACACAACAAAGGTGAGCCACTTGACAGCCTGTGCACAAAGAGAGAGAACACAAAGGTACGGAGAAAAGAAGGAAAAGCACCTTCTTTTTTTTTTCCTGCAATATTTCCATACATTCAGCAAAAGGTTGGCTTCTTTTTGTCTGACAGTCGTTTGAAAACCAGCGTCGACATTGAAACTTCAGAAGTTAGTGTGGACTTGTGAGAGGATGTTTTTCCAGCACAGAGATATAATGTGCTGTGACTGCAGAGAGGAGGCGAGTATGAACGCCTCTGCCTTTTCTTTTGTTCTCACTCTGCATCCTGTGGGTTTCTCAGTCTGAGCCTCTCCTCCTTTGTGCTCGCTCAGAAAAAATGTTATACAGTGTCCCCTAGTGATGCTTTGAGGAACTACAATCCCCCCAATTCAAGTCAGTTGGTTTCTTTGTTCCAGCTGTTGCTCTGAAATGAAGAATTCTGCTCATACGTACAAGACAACCGATCCACAACGTTCCTGACATAACCAGGCCATGTTTGATCCTTTTATTTATTTTCTTCAGACACATTATTCCAAAAGTCAGTGTGTGAAACACGAAGCCTACATCTGTTCCACATTCACATGTCGGTACATCGCAGCTAAACTGTGGATAGAGTCATTTCCACCCAAAGATTCCCATTGTTTTCATCACATACACATATTCAGAATAGTATTTTTGCATAGGGGTATTTCAATTATGTGTAATAAAAATATGTACCTTAATCTTAAATATCATTCCAACAAAGCAGCAGTTCCCAAAACCTGGGTCGTGACCCACAGGTGGGTCAGTGGAGATTTTTTTTGGGTCTCCAAACAAATTTGCAGAATTGAGTTTATATATTGTAAATAATGTTCCTGTAAAATAAGAGTAATTAGCTGCAGCATAGTTCCAATTATCTTATTTAAAAAATGACTGTCACAGCTTTTTGTTGTTAGAGAATTATACAGTATGATCTTGTGTGTGGTTGCTATCACAGTATTTTACAGTTAATTGACATCATTATGAATACATTTACAGCACATTACTGTTGACCTTTCCTAATTCCATACTTTCACATATACATTTTAAAAACAAAAGCACCCACAACTGTTTCATGCATTTGAGCTGTTTAATGATGGCGTGGACTTCACGAACGAACCAAATCTATTGAACGGCTCTTTAACATGAACGTTAGGAACCGAGTCGCAGTGAAGGAGTCGTTCTTTTTCTTTTTGTTCTTTTTTTTTGATCATGCGCTCAGTGATCATCCTCCTGCGACTCCACTGAGACGGAGAGCGTGCACTACACAGGTGAGTACACGTGGGGTGCCAAATTTCCTGTGAATGCGTACTGCAGCGTGTCAGACTGCAGCTACGAGCCAAAGGAGGCGCAGCAGCATTTGGATGCACTTTTCGGATGAAAAGAACGGCAAAGCAAAATGTAACATATGCCAAAATAATAAGTCAGTCTCAGATATTGTTTACTAAAATTTGCACTAATGTTACCAAGGACAGTTCAGGAGTCCTCTGCAGGGTTATACTTTTTTATATATTAATATATTTTTTAGTTTAGTATCATTTTGCATGGAAGTTCATTGTAAACTGCTTAGTTTTTTTATTGTGCCACAAATAAAAAAGTGTTGCATGATTAACAAGTGAAAAGAGCTTTATTTACACTATTTACACATTTTATACAAAGATCATATATATTGTAATAGTGAGTCTTCTGAACGGCTCTTTCAAAGGAACAGCTCTTCAAGATTTGGCTCCCTTCAAAGAGCCAATCTCTAAAACTTTGATTTAACATCAGCATGGGAGCTGCATACTGCTGTTGTTCGTAGAAGCACAGTCATTATGTTTATGTAAGTAATACATTAAGTAAGCTCAAAATAAGACAGAACACAGAACAAAAAATGACACCAAACAAATCATTCATGTGTTTACAAGAATTCTATGAGTGGTGAAAAACCTGACCATGTGTACTTCTAGTTGAGAAACATTTTTTGCTTTTCTTTTCATCTGTTGAAAATTAATGGTTTGGCTGGGAGCAGTAAGAAAAAACACAAGTTGGCAATGTAATAATTACTTTTTCATCCAAGTTTACGATATGATGCAAAACATTATACTGTCAGAGTATGACCAGGTTAACTTACTTATACACTTAAAGCATCATCCTTTGTTGTCTGATTAAAAGACAAACAGCTACTATGACATTCTAGCTACTCACCAATTTATTGTTAAGCCAGATGAACAATCTCAGACGCAGCAGTCCTCTGAGAAGTGCCCGATATTTACACCAAAGCCAACAATCAGGTTCTAATGTGAAATCATCAGGCGTGTTTGGTTAAGACTTGATTCAGTGGTCATCTTACAGTCCCTGAGCATGCAAATAGGCTGGGTTGTGTTTCTGTGATGGGACAGGGAGGTGTGTGTGTGTGTGTGCGTGTGTAGGGGTATGTTGGTATGTATTAACGTGGACAGACACCCATACACACACACACACGCATGCTCACGCACACACACACACATACAGTGGTCCAACTGGAAGGTCAACCATCCATAACCATGTCACACATAAACAAACATGCATGTGTACACAAACACACACACACACACTGTTTATTCTCCTAATCTATCCACATTAATGTCTCTGCTGTGCAACATACTGATTATCTCACCACCAGATTACACAGGGTTGTGTGTGTGTGTGTGCGTGTGTGCGTTCTTGTATTTGATACCTCTTTTTTGTCATAAACACTGACCTTGTCAGGACCAGTAGTCCTCATGGAGACACAAACTTGGTCCTAATGAGGCAGAACCTCATTTCTGGGGAGCCAATCCGTTGAGTTGTGGTGAGGTTAAGGTTAGAGTTTGCCATGGTTACAGTGAGCCTAAGGCCATTTTTTAGGCTGTCCAAACAAATGGAAGTCAATGCAAGTCTCAAAATGGATGTGTGACATTTTAGAAATTGAAGACATACCTTGGACATTATAACTGCTGTCCCCTACTTTGAAAGAGCGCACACTTTTGGACAGGAAGGACATTTTTGTGCAACCCTAACTCTTTGAGTGTCAATATTCTGGACAGTGAGTGAGAGAGAACAAATGTAAACTTTCAGTAACCTTTGATACAAGTTAGACTTTGGTAAAGTAAAACATTTTGAACACAGGGAACAGTTTTAAGATTCTTTGAAGTCCAGCTGTGTGACAATTGAGAGCCTAAGATAGGGATGCGCACCCTTTGTGAACAGAAAAGATGTCACATTATTCCTTCATCTGAAGACAGGTTTTCTGAGCGGTAGAATTCACGTCTGAAACTTTTTGTGAGCGTTTCGATGTGTTTTCGGTCAAACTCCAACCTGTTTTCAGTCGTCTCACTTTACCAGCTTTATGTTGCTGATGCCTCCATCTTTCTGGACATAAAACAAATCACTGCCTGTGTGCAAGTCGGAAATGTCCACAGGGCAACAAGTGTGAGTGTAGTCTAAACACAGAGAGGAATATGAACTCCTTCAGTTACATTTAGAGAGCTAATAGACAAACTCAGCATTGTGTGAACTGATTGTCCAGGTCAAAAAACAGGTGTTACTAACAAAGGACCTGAAGGTAAATAAAGCAAGTGTCTTCCCATAAATGAAGAGGCCAGATTTGGTTGCGCAGGAGACAGACTTCACCCTTCACCCTTTATGTGAGCACAGGTGAGGTAGGTGGGCACCTACACAGAGGGAGACACACATAAGTGCCCAACAAACTGTGCCACATCACCATCAGTATGAACAGGACAACATTTAGCTTTTAACACACAAGAAAACAACTCCATTACACTCAAAATGTCAGCCACCACAGTTTGTCACCAAGTCTTATGAATAATTTCTAAGCTGAATCTCTGTGTCATTGAAACTGAACACATTAGCTGCTTGTTTGTGATTGTACATGTTGCTGAGAAACACTAGAGGATTATGATCGGTGTAAACAACTATATCAAAGTGCTGGAGAAGATGCATGTGAGCACAGGTGAGGTGGGAGGAGAAGATGATAATAGAGATGATGATGATGATAATAACCTCTCTCTGCAGCTACCTGTGACTCCAGGGCTGCAGGATCCAGCAGTGTAACCTCTACGCTTAATAAGATTTTTCTCTCATTGTATATGGTCACAAAAAAGGTTAATTATGAAAAAACCTCAGTGCATCACTGAAGCAATGGATATGATTACGTTAGAAAAGAGCGTTGTGACGGAGCGACTTGAGCGCACACACACTCGCTAGTAGAGCGCAAAGACGCACACACACACACACACACACACATACACATACCAACTGCTTTGCCACTTTTCAGCAACATTTGTTGACCGTCACGTGCGCACACTTGCCGCTCCGACATAATCATCCTGTTAACGTTTAACTTGGTTCAAACTTAAATGACGACGATGGCGGGACACTTAGTGTGACGTCACTTTTTTATAATTCCATTAATTATCTATTAATATTGTTTATTAAAAGTGGGGACAATAATTATTGTGGCACCGTTAATTTGGGAAATATTTTGTCTTTATTTTCATCTGCGTTGTTATAGTAATCATGCTTGTGTTCATTTATTGTGATAATTGATGTTTGGATGGGAGGGGCAGAGGACCTATATAAAGAGCGGTCTACCTTCCACTCCAGCAGCATATATTGGGTTACAGAGGAGGTAACACCTATTTTTGCTCACAACTGAATTTAATTGTTTTGATTTGGACATTTTTCATATTTTTTTGGATTTTCACCTGTAAATATTTTTCATGGTATGCACCTTGGGTTGGACAAATAAAAGTGAAATACAACATGAGTTCATTGACTTCACCCTCATCTTTGGTTACATTGAGGAGCTGCAGCAGAACCCCGTGACAATAGCGTTCAGACAAGACAGGCTTTTATTCAACTTCTTGAAGAACACCCACATGCTTCATCTTCCATTTGCCTCTAAAACAGCATTTCCAGGTCCAACAGTTTCAAGAAACTGTACCACAAGTAAAAAAAAACGAGCTATCCCTTTAACTGTACCACAGATGATGTATGTGATGTATTTGTATGGTCCATATAGTCCCCTTAAGACGACTATATCTGCCTAAATACAAAATAAACACTGTGGATGTTGACACTTGTTATCCACATAACATTCTCCAGGAATCTCCGTCTCTCTGGAGACACACCAGGATCCAGTCGCCTGAGATGCCGTCTTTCTTCCTCCCCCTGCTCTGTTTACCTCTTTCCTCCCCATTCTCTCTTTTTCTACTTTATTGGTCTTTTCTATCCCCTCTGAGGTTCCCTCACTGAATCAAAGCCTTCTAATCCGGCTCTGCAGAATCCACGGGGGGAACACACGCGCCAACACCAAGCAGTAAAACTTGATTCCCGATCTTGACATAACAACAGAAAACTCAACCAACAGCTCCCTGGAGTCCGTGTTTCACTGGAGGCAGGAGCCTCATGATCAGAACAAACAAAGATAATTTGTGGGTCAGTGCTATACAGTGTGTGTGTGTGTGTGTGTGTGCATGGATGCATGTGTTTGTATTCAGAACCACCAATGAGCACCTGTCCCTCACCAAAGGCAGGTTCCGTTGTGCAATGATCCATGTGTCAGTTCAGCTGGCTTTAAAAGGGAACAGGAGATGACACTGTAAATGGTTTGATTCATGTTTTACCCAATGAATAGAGTGTCTGGTGCATTCAGGATCATCATCTTTACTATATTAGATTTGAAGGGTGGTTAGCAGTGTTGCCTCAAAGCAAGAGGATCCCAATTTGACACGTTGTCTCTGTAGTTGGCGCACGCACAGACTTAGCATGGCAGAGGTCAGCATTTGCCTTGAGCAGCTTCATAAAAGTCTCTGTGGTGAAGAGGATTTTGAATAAATAAATAAAATACATATTGGGGATGGACATAAATATTCAAATATTCAAAATATACATGTATATACATATATATATATATATATATATAAACATACATATGTGCCCAGTAGGCTGAGGGGCATTTTGAGTTATTTACAGATTCTGAACGTGAAGCTTTCCAACACTCTTCAAACTGGGGAGCTTTCTTTTCATCGCGGCGTCACGTCGTCATCTCCGAAGTAACGACTCTGTCTGTTTACCTCGAGGCGTCCACTTATCCCCGTATGTCCTGTATAGCAAGTATACTACGGACCATGTACTTGTAGTGTGATAGAAAGTACACTCATTTAATACTTCTTCTGACTAAATTGGAACATTTTTATGTTTATAAAAATATACTTTAAGTATACTTTATAAGGTCATTTTAAGTATACAAAAGTACACGTTCAAGTATACAAGTACACTCATCTATTCTACTAGGTTTATACTTCTAGTACACATTTTAGTTTATTGAAGTATACTTAAAGTATACCACAGGTACACTCTTCTATATACTGCCATTGTACTAGTTATATACTTCTACTCCACATTTTATTTTATTGTAGTATACTTTACGTACAAACGGTATGAACGTGTTGTTATACACGTATAGAGGTATACTTGTAAGTTTGCTGTGCATATTACTTTTAGGATACTATTTATATACTTGAAATATACTTCTTAAAGTATTCTTAAAGTTAACTCATACTATATATATATATATACATATTAAAACATATATACAGTGTATAAATACTTGCTCAAATCATTAAAGATGTGCATTTCAAAAACATAGAGCCTCTATGAAATCAAGTCCTTCTTTGTTGTAAAAATCTAAACATAGTAGTGTCTAAAATCCTTCTTTGTGGAAAAAAAAGGGAAAAAGAAAAGTGCACATCTTTGGAACCAAAAATAAATAACTCACTAGAAACAAAAACGCTACTTTTATGACTTCTTTTCAGTTACTTGCCTGGCATATAGCTTATGTTGTTGCTTTTCTTTCTTATGGTTGCACACCACTGAGATTACACTGAGACGTGAGCAAGAAGGCGCTAGTATGTTTGTTGGCTTGCCGTCAGCTCCGTCAACTCCTCGGTGTGAGCTATGTTTGTTTGTGTTGGCACTCTTGCTATGCTGGCGCTGCTCTGCTGCTGCTATATGGACCTATGATCACCAGACATTGCTGCACCTAAGAAACGCACTGACGACCCATACTAGTGGGTCTCCTGCTCCATTTCATAGGTGCCACCCTCCGTTTATCTACCCCGTCTTATCTGCCATGTATCCATCACCCAGCATTGGCCCCAAACGCCTGTCAGCCCTGCTCAACCGAGACTGCGTGTCTGTAGCGGCGGGGTAAATTCCCTGAACATTCGCCCTTTGGAATACTCCCGATATACTCCAGCGGCTTCATCCTCCTCTAGCCCCGATGAACTAGTTACCCTTTTCCACTCCTCTTGCTCTTCTATACTTGACTCTGTAGCTCCTCTCACGTACACCCGCCCCAAACTAAAATCTCACTCTTGGTTAGATGAAGCCACACGCTCTCTCAGGCAGGCCTGTCGTAAAGCTGAAAGGAGATGGAAAAAGGACCAACTCACTGTCTCCTTTGAAATGTTTAAATCTGCATTAGCTTCTTTCCAGGCAGCAGCAAAAAAAGCCAGAGCGAAGCATCTCTCTGACCTGATCAGTAAACACTCAAACAGACCCAAAATTGTATTTAGTACTTTAAACTCTGTCATCAACCCCCCTAATTCCCCAGTTGCTGATGTATCTACTGACACCTGTGAGAAATTTCTCAAGTTTTTTACTAACAAAATTGAGAACATTAGGTCATTGTTTAGCCCCACCTCTCCTGCTACTCCACCTGATTGCTCAGGTGTACCAGCTGCTTTCAACCAGTTTCAACCCATCTCCTTCACTGAGCTGAGGGACGTAGTAGTATACCACATGAAACCTACTACATCACCTCATGATGCTCTACCCTCCTCTATTATGAAGGATGTCTTTGATGCAGTTGGCCCCTCCATTCAGATCATTTTAAACTCATGCCTTGCCTCGGGCACTGTCCCTGCATGTTTTAACCATGCGGTTGTCCAACCCTTGCTTAAAAAACACAACCTTGATGCCAAATGCCTAAAAAATTACCGTCCCATCTCTAAGCTCCCCTTTATTTCTAAAGTTTTGGAAAAAGCTGTTCTGTCACAGCTGACTCCCTTTCTGGCCACCCACAAAATACTAGAACCTTTTCAGTCAGGTTTCAGACCCCTGCATAGCACTGAAACAGCCCTGCTTAAAGTAACCAATGATCTGCTTCTCACACTAGACTCAGGTGACAATGCCATCCTGATATTACTGGATCTTAGTGCCGCCTTTGACACCGTTGATCACAACATCCTCCTCACCCGCCATGATCAGCAGGTGGGCATTAGGGAAACTGCACTACTCTGGTTCCGTTCCTATCTTACACATAGGACTTTTTCTGTGTCCATTTGTCAGTTCTCCTCATTATCTGCTCCCGTCTCGTATGGGGTCCCCCAGGGGTCCATCTTGGGTCGTATGCTCTTCAGCCTGTACATGCTCCCACTGGGTGACATCATAAGAAAGCAAAACATCTCTTTTCACCTTTATGCGGATGACTCTCAGCTGTACTTGCCTCTAAAATCTAGGGACTCCATACAATCACTCCTGGTCTGTCTTGAAGACATCAAAGTTGGATGGCCAACAACTTCCTCCAGCTGAATAGTGACAAGACATAAATCATAATGGCAAGATGCACTGTAGAGCAAAACCTAGAGACTGTCCTCCAATAAAACGTACATATAGGTCGTATGCAGGAATTACGACCTATGTTTACTTTTCAAAACATGCGCCCCTAGTGGTTGTATATATAACAGCAACCACTTCCGCCTTAGACGCCGTATCTAGTGGCTTCGCCGATGTCGGCACCGGCAGTCGGCTCAGTAGCAAGAGCACTGCGCCGGAGCACGGTCGACAATGGTTCGGTCCCTAACTATACCACCTTTTTAATATTTTTTTTATTTTTACTACCTAACCCTGTCTTTTTGCCCTAACCCTACCCTCAGTTACATCTGTGCATATTCGAGTTGGAAAATACTACCTTTACGTCGCATTCAGGGGTTTGAAAAAAACTACCCACAGTCACGTTTTCAGAAAACGACCTATATGTACGTTTTCAGGGGTTGAAAAAACTACCTATATGTACGTTTCAGTTGGAGGACAGGTTGAAAACCTAGGTCATCTCACCCCATCTGTCAAATCCCATGCTAGGAACCTGGGGGTCATCCTTGATTCTGAACTCTGCCTTGACAAACAGATCAGCACTGTTGTCAAAAACAGTTTTTACCAGCTCAGAATGATCTCCCGCCTCAAATCCTTCCTATCTCATAATGACCTTGAGAAAGTTATCCACGCCTTTATTACAGCACGGCTGGATTACTGCAACTCCCTTTACCTTGGCCTCGGCCTCCCCCAATCCTCACTCAGACGCCTGCAGTTGGTCCAAAATTCAGCTGCGTGCCTTCTAACTGGCACCAGGAGGCGTTAGCACATCATGCCCATTCTAGCCTCCTTACACTGGCTCCCAGTTCATTTTAGGGTCCAGTTTAAAGTTTCACTATTTGTCTTTAAGGCACTTAATGGGCTGGCCCCAGCATATATCACCAACCTTGTCCAGCTTCACTCTACCCAAAGGTCCCTTCGATCCACCAACAAAGGGCTCCTAAATGTGCCGTTCTCACGGCTCAAACAGCGGGGTGACAGAGCCTTTGCTGTTGCTGCTCCACGTCTGTGGAACCAGCTCCTCGTCTGTGGAACCAGCTCCTCCTGGATATTAGATCCGCCCCCTCCATTTCTGCCTTCAAATCCAGGCTAAAAATCCACCTGTACTCCCTGGCTTTTCTTGTTCCCTAATCCTGTATTGCTTTTCTCTATATATTCTGTGTTGTGTGCCCTGTCTTGAATGTTACTTATTTCACTATTCATGTTTTATTTAATGATGACAATTGGTCAAATGTTTTTTTATTTTTTTTTGTATTACTTTGTATTATTTTGTGTCTTTTTAGTCTTTCACTGTACAGCACTTTGGTCAGCTTATGCTGTGTGTAAATGTGCTTTATAAATTAAATTTACTTACTTACTTACTTACTCACATATATCACAGCCCAATCAGCTCGACCGGATACAGAGTGGTGACTGAGTGGCAAAACGATGGGCAGCATGCCGGCGGTGACATCACATGCAAACCCTCTATAATCTATGACAATTTACCATCACATAGAGACACAGAGATGAAGACAAATTCAATGGAGTAAGAGTCAGAGCAGGAGAAGACACTGGCTATAGGAGCCATCTAACTTTGCTGAACAAAGAAAGTGACCCTGCCACACTTGATTCCATTTCCCCTTGTTTAATAAAATCAGGAATGACCCCAGTTGTTCCCTTCATCATCTCTACTCCCATGTTCTACACATACCACCCTAACCCCCCATATCCTCATATACAGCAGCCCAGAGGGACCGGACCTGATATTTACACAAAGACAAGACACCGCTGCTGCACCGGCTGCACTCTCACACTCTCTGCAGCAGTGGTGAGACGCATGAAAGGTTACTGTGCTGCCATATTTAGAGCGGGTTATGGGACACAGAGGAAGGCTTAGGGGAAAATGACTCGCTCCATAAACACCATCCTGTGTGAGATAGTCGCAAATCACCCCCGTGTGTGCAATACATGGGCTTCACTGAAAACAGGGACTTGGATCAAAAGGATGACAATCCAAAAGATAAAAAGCTCGGGTGTGAAATGATTTAACCCAGAGTCATTGTAACGCCTCACAAACGTTTAGACTCCACCCAGAGATTGATTTGACTGATTCATTTGTGATCAACATTATACACAACAATGATTCATGTGGAGCTACTGACACTGTTAATTGTATATTGATGAGGCCCATAAAAGGCAACTTTCACCTTTAATTCAGGCAACTGTCTCACATGGAAGTGACCGTGTGGAACTCTTTTGTGTGTTCTTACTGATGCACAACATGAGAGGAAAGCACTCACTCATTGTCTCTTTTACCTTATCCACCTCCATATGAAGGTGACGGAGGTGGTGGCACCTGGTTACAGGCACTCGCGAGGGAACCTTTTTAAACTACACTTGAATGCAGATTACACACAGTAGTCGTGGACTGTATAATGTGTAGCTCGTTTATTTAAATTGTCCTTGTTTTTATACATTATTTTAGGTGGGGCAGTGCCCTGGCGCTCCCTCTGTGGACGGGCCGCCACTGCTATTCACCTGACTTCATGCACAACAGCACTGGGCTGAAGGAGTTTACCCCGGAACTGAAATGTACCTACTTCCTGCCAACAAACCTTATGTGAAGTATTTAACTGAGTTATGAACTCTCAGACGAGAAGTATTTTCAATGAAAGAGTTGAACTTGTACACAGGAGGGTTTAAACTTCCAATCTGTGGATCATTTGTTTGTAATCGACTACAAGTATAAGCTATAAAAGTCATATTGAGAAGGTTATTTTGTTTATAAGGTTACATCACTGGTGTGTCATCATTCACAGTTTTTCCTCTCGCCAGCAGACCGAGACCAGGTCCTGATCCTGGTCCACTGTTCTGATTAGGACAGGACAAGTTATGCTCTGCACTGAAGCATTTCTAATGACACATATGTTGTGTGTGTGTTCACACAAACACACTATCTTTCTACATTTGCAGCTTAGACAGGTACATCTGCCTCGAGTGGAAGACTGGCTCAGTCAGCACGACCCTCTGATAATATAGGCTGCACACACACACACACACACACACACAGGATAGAGATGTACAGAGCAAAACAAATGCACGGCAAACACAGCTACAAAGAATAAAGTCATAGTTAATTTACTAACATACAGTGGCATTAAACGCACAAACACAAAGTAATGAAGGGACGGTCATCTCTCAGAGCTACGTCAAAGGTCGGAACGGAGTAATGAAGTAAAAAGTTCAAGGAGAAAGACGACGAGGCAGAAAACAGTCAGTGGGGGGGGGGAGACATAGTGGGGGAGAAGCTTGTTATGTTGAAGTGAGGAAGAGGAGGAAAGAGTCAGGGAATGACACGTGAAGGATTTTCCAGAGAGTAAATGACGGGAGATGGTGGGAAGACTGGGACAAAGAGGAGGACAAAGAGAAGATACCTGAGCACAGATGGTGAGTTCAGGACCATCAAGGTCAGCTGATGCGATAAACCATGTCAGAGAGGAATGATCTCATCCATCCTTCAATCATCTGTCCATTCCTCCGTGCTTTAAATGCCTCGCACACATATGTCGGGCGTGACGAGAGCATTCATTAAGGAATGGAAGCTTTTGTATGCAGCCTCGCTGCCGCAGCATCACCCCAGCAGCATCACAATTAACTCTGCTTCTAATTGATGGATTTATTAAAGTTAATGAGCCGATTGGCCATCTGTTGAGCAGCCAAAGCGGCGCAAGGGACAAATGGCACTGAGGGCAGAAGATGCAGCACAAATAGAAGCTGCTCAGACTGGAGGAAAATAAAAAAAGAGACAAAGAGATTCACTGCCAACTCCTCTCCTCTTCTCCCTCCCTTCTCCCCTCCCACCCTGACTGCAATCAAAGAAAAAGCTCCCACATCCCTCCGTGTTTTTCCCACTCTCCCATACGTCTTGCATCCATTTTATGGTGTTCATATTTCAACTATATGGCCCTATATACGGCGGGTATATATATGGTATATGATTAACAGCCCTCAACCAAGTCTGTGTGTCCATTAAATCACAAATACAGTATATATATATATATATATATATATATATACATATATATATTTTTGCAGACTTATACTTCACATACTTATTTAAGCTTGAGATGAAATTTTTATTTGAGACAGTTGCCGGCCCGTGCATATGTCATGTTCTTGTCAGAGGTCCAGTGCAGGACTGTTGGACTGTTGGACTGGCTCCTCTTAATTCCCTTTGTTGTGGCTTCATCCAGAGTCTGTGAAGCCTTTGAAAAGCCTCTGGAGTGAGCACAAATCAAAGTGCATGTGTGAGCGAGTGTATATTTCTTTGGAAGTGTATAGTTGTCACATGCACGTGTTTCAATAAACTGAGCGTTGGTTCTCCTCGTAAGAAGTTGCATGCTCCTGCTAGAGCACCTCCAGTGTCTAGATAGTGCTATTAATCCCTGTCAGGTGTGAGGATATGAAAAATCTTTACGACAGGTGTGTGTTGCTACAGGTTATGGTTATTTTGTCACGTTTACCTCTTCAACATTCTCTCTATCCAACACCATTTTCAACACACAGAGAAAATAAACGTCAGGACTGAGCCAGGCTCTGATTACAAATGTGTGGATCCACACGCTCACACTCCCAAGGTCAAACATGTGAAGGATTTGAAGTTGGAAGGTGGAACTTTGGTGTGACAGTTGCAGCTATTTTGTCCTATAATTTCAAGCTCCCCACTGTGTTAACACAGATGTGTTTATTATAAACACATCTGGCTCCACAGTGAGAGTGTTATCCAAGAATTTACTAAATAAATCCCCAGCAAAGAGCTAATGAAATATTGTCCTCAACATTCTTATAGTTATACACACTTACATTACATTGTGTCAATTTGTAAATGTACATTGTGTCAAATAGCAAATGTGTGCATATTACATGCCTGACTATGTATTTATGTCCTTATATTTTTTTGAATATATAAAATAACAGTTAATGAAAGACAATAGTTGTACTGTAGGTTTGATGGATGAATGACAACTCAATTGTTTGCATTATTTAACTCCAGAACTGATGCCCCCCCCCCTGAGGAATTCTGAGTAATTAACAAAACACTCAACATAATGTGCCACAGTGATGTCGCACCTCCCCCACCGCTCTGCCGTCACACTGCTCAACATCTGGGGGTTTTAGCTGTAGACTTCTGTCATAAGTTAAAAGAATCACTTCCTGTGTGCCAAACAGTTAAAAAGCAGCACGATGTAGGATTTCAACCTTCAAATAATGGAAGATTGGTTTTGATGGTGCTTTAACATACAACAACTATGGGTTTGGGTCGACACAAAAAGAAAGACTCAAATAAGAGAACAAGCAAACTCCACGCAGAAAGGCCCTTGTTCCAACCCGGGGCGTGTTAACCACGACATCCACCGTGTGACTCTTCAAATCATTCTTGTCCCAATGTTGTAAACTCTTGTGAACAGTTTAATGTTATGCTATAACGATTATTCTGGAAACCACTTGTTTTATAGAGGACTATCCAATAATCATTATATTTTTATATGTATATATATATACTCTGTATATATATATATATATATATATATATATATATATAATTCAATTCAATTCAATTCAATTCAATTCAATTTTATTTGTATAGCACCAAATCATAACATACATCATCTCAAGTCAGAGAGTATAAATGGAATGAATATCTCTTCCATTGTCAGGAGAGACACTGTTGCTAAAACGAGGTTCCTTTGTGTGTTCAGTGACGCTGAGATGTGTCCCAGAGTCCTACACCTCTGAACTGATGCTGCAGTGGTGGGTGATTATCAGCCCTGGGGCTGTTACTACAAAGAGGATCCCCTGTGACCGCCAGCTGCCAGTGGCTGTCACATGAAAAACATGGGCACTCACTCTAACGGCAATGTCCACCTTTCCAACACCATTTGTTTCTGTATTTTATTTTATTTTTGACAAACAAACTTTCATTAGGAATGTTAAACAAACTAAAGCGACACAGAGAAATGAGACCAAAGGAAGTCATTAGTGAATTCCTCAATATATTCATCATACATTCATCACATGTAACCAGCTGACACAGTGATCGGCCATAAACTATCACAGTGCGCACCTTTGGGGCAGTTTCTCGTTTAACTTGTTTTATTAATTCAGCGTTGGGTGAGGCGATGCATGTTGAATTTATTTATTGGTGGTTTTAGTGTTTTAAAAACAACAATAAAAACACAGTGTTATCCTTGTATTTAATGATGTGGTCAATAAAACATTCATGAGCATTATTCCGCTGCAGATGCTTTAACTGTAGCTTAAACACTCTTGCTGCTGTTAGCTGTTAGTTTATGCTTTACATCTAATGACCCTTTTCCACTACTGTTCCAGTTTAGTTCCGGTTTAGTTCCTGTTTACTCGGCACGGTATAGGTTGGTTTTCCACTCCAAAATAGTACCTACTCAACGTGGGCGGAGTCATCACTGCACGGCTGCAGTTTCATGCAGCCGTGCAGTGATGACCCGCCCACGTTGAGTAGGTGACTAGTGACTGCAGTTGTTTTCAGTGTAACTGAATCATTAGAATCAGTTAATTAGATTAGTTAGATTAGTTCAGTTCTTCCTCCATGAGCGGAGCACAGACTCCGCCTGACACAGTCACTGGTTTGAGACGAAAGTGGAAAGTGCCTCAGGAAACAAAGGTGCAACTTTCATACTTACTTCAAATGGAGAATAACAAAATAGAACTTTAGTCCAGTTCAGTCCAGAGTGAGGGCAACAGAAACAGGCCTCGTCCAGCTTTTGTTGTTCAAAGAGTTGATGGAGGGCGGTGAGAGGACACTGTGTGTTCCTGCTGGACCTAATCACAGTCACTCTCCTCTCAGAGGATGAGATTTCACTCCCATCGCCACTGAACGTGTTTGGGTAACAAAAGAAAACGATGGGAAAATTAATATAAAGTGAGGGGAAATTAGACGGAGTGAGGGAAGTGACAGGGGATGGTGCAGATGAGAGACGTGGAGGAGGAGGAGGAGGAGGAGGAGGAGGAGGAGGGAGGAAGCCGATCAAATTTTATGGTTGACTTGTCCCTTTCACAGACCCTTGAAATAGCCAAACAATTTACAATCATCCAAAGCATTAACCTTTCGCAAGCCAGAGGGACTCATTGTCCATGATGCTGCGATGAGACATTTGCATGCCTGATGAAACAACATGGGGACGATAACTCATCCAGCAGGCGACACAAAGAAATGGAGAGGGACTAAGAAAGGGAGACAAAAAAAGAAGAGAGGGGAAGACTAACAGAAGACGAGAAGGAGCAAAAGATGTGCTCCGAGGAGGACAAGGAGTGATGTGTTTTGGAGAAGCTTTTGTTCAGGAAGGCAGGCAGCCTCATGCAGCAGGGTGAGGGGGGGGCGTTATGGCTTTGCTGCCCTCCACAGTCCACACGCAACATTATATTTCCATGTGAAGAAAAAGGAGAGGAGGGAGGAAAAAGAGGAGAGGAGAGGAGATGTGTTGAGGGCACAAGAAGCAGCCTTGATTCCAATCTTGTGTCAATACTATTTACTGCATGACAGGATCCCATATCTCCATCCATCCCCGACATAAGCTGGAGAACAGAGAGGGGGGGTGTGTGTGTTCTTGTATCAGTACCTTTGTGAGGACCAAATATATACACCATGGAGAGTGAGGACATTTTGTCTGGTTAAGACATGGATTTGGAGTTAGGTTTAGGTTTAGAAGAAGAAGAAGAAGAAGAAGAAGAAAGGTCTTCATGGGTCAAAGACTTTGGATACACCCAGAAAGGACACTGCAATAAGGCTTTAAAAAAAGCCTTTAATCTAAGTATGAGATCTGAGAGATCGATCTGCACCTCCTATTAGCAATAAGAACCAGTACTGAATTGATGTCCCCAGGTTTTCTCATAGGCCTCCAGTACACTCACCACCTGCAGGAGGAACCGTAGGGGTCTGGTGCAGTGTGCATTGGACAGTGGACAGGGACAGGGACAGGGACCGGGACCGGGACAGGGACAGGGACAGGGTCCATTTGGCCTGTGATGGTAAGAGCAATAAAAAGTGTCAACATGAGCAGAGCATCGGAGACATGGAGAGATTGTCTCGGTTCATCTGTTGCACATGAGATGAGTTTGTGCTTATGTGGTGGGAGGAGCTTAAGACAGACAACCTGTGGATGCTATGTTACACTATGTGCTGCATCTTCCTGTATTTGTGTACGTCCTATCACAATGACAGTTTTCACCTCCACCGACGAGCTCATGATTTCATCAGTGCAGGTTGACCTGGGAGTTTGTCCTTTGACAAACTTGTGTAAAGGCAGAGGCCGTGAGGAGGTGGATTAAACATGTTCCAGTTAACAGCCCACGTATAAGACTGGAATCAGAATCAGAAGAGCTTTATTGCCAAGTACGATTTGCACATACAAGGAATTTGTTCTGATGTCATTGGTGCATAACAAGCATACAAAATTTTAATATACACAGTATATAAATGTTTTTTTAAAAGATGAAAAGAGCACGACAGAAAGAGCAGTACAGCTGGGCAGAAGTGAGTAACAGTGAAATATTCACCAGGTGCAAAAGTTCACAGTAATGACGTTAATGTAACGCATAAAGAAGATGTGATGATAATGTGACATGTAGAGGCAGAGGAGGAGTGTGAGGAGTCAGAGTGTCAGGGGGGGGCTGCGGGCCTTGTTGATAAGGCTAGTAGCAGACGGGAAAAAACTGTTCTTGTGGCGTGAGGTTCTGGTCCTGATGGACCGCAGCCTCCTGCCAGAGGGGAGTGACTCAAAAAGTTTCTGACCGGGGTGGGAGGGATCAGCCATAATCTTTCCTGCACGCCTCAGAGTTCTGGAGGCGAACAGGTCCTGGAGAGATGGAAGATTGCAGCCAATCACCTTCTCTGCAGACCGAATGACACGCTGCAGTCTGCCCTTGTCCTTGGCCGTGGCAGCAGCGTACCAGATGGTGATGGAGGAGGTGAGGATGGACTCAATGATGGAGGAGTAGAAGTGCACCATCATTGTCTTTGGCAGGTTGAATTTCTTCAGCTGCCGCAGGAAGTACATCCTCTGCTGGGCTTTTTTGATGAGATAGCTGATGTTCAGCTCCCACTTGAGGTCCTGGGAGATGATAGTTCCCAGGAAGCGAAAGGAATCCACAGTGTCAATTGTGGAGTCACAGAGGTTGATGGGTGCAGGTGAGGCTGAGTTCTTCCTGAAGTCCACAACCATCTCCACTGTCTTTAGAGCGTTGAGCTCTAGGTTGTTACGGTTGCACCAAGTGACCAGCTGTTCAACCTCCCACCTGTAGGCGGACTCGTCACCATCAGAGATGAGTCCGATGAGAGTGGTGTCGTCCGCGAACTTCAGGAGCTTGACGGACTGGTGACTGGAGGTGCAGCTGTTTGTTTACAGGGAGAAGAGCAGAGGAGAAAGAACGCAGCCCTGGGGGGATCCGGTGCTGATGACCTGTGAGTCGGAGACATGTGTTCCCAGCTTCACATGCTGCTTCCTGTCAGACAGGAAGTCAGTGATCCACCTGCAGATGGAGTCAGGCACGCTCAGCTGGGAGAGCTTCTCCTGAAGCAGAGCCGGGATGATGGTGTTGAAGGCAGAGCTGAAATCCACAAACAGGATCCTGGCGTAGGTTCCTGCAGAGTCCAGGTGCTGGAGGATGTGGTGGAGGGCCAGATTAATTGCATCGTCTACAGACCTGTTGGCTCTGTAGGCAAACTGCAGTGGGTCCAGGAGGGGGTTGGTGATGGCTTTCAGGTGTGAAAGCACAAGACGCTCAAAGGACTTCATAACCACAGAGGTCAGGGCGACGGGTCTGTAGTCATTAAGTCCTGTGGTCCTTGGCTTTTTGGGAACAGGGATTATTGTCGAGGTCTTGAAGCAGGCTGGCACGTGACATGTCTCCAATGAGGTGTTGAAAATGTCTGTGAACACTGGAGACAGCTGATCAGCGCAGTGCTTCAAGCTGGATGGGGAGACAGAATCCGGACCAGCTGCTTTCCTGGGATTCTGTTTCCTGAAGAGTTTGTTGACGTCCCTCTCGTGGATGGAAAGAGTCAACACTGAGGTGGGTGGTGGGGTGGAGGGGGGGGGACCTTTAAGGTGGGCATTGGTGGAGATGCCCAGGCCCCTGCTGAGGTGGGGGAGGTGGAGGTGAAACACTGGAGCTGGGGGTGTTGGGAGGTGTTATGGGGGATGGTTGCAGGACTGTCCCTCTGTCTTTCAAAGCGGCAGTAGAACTCGTTCAGGTCGTTGGCTAGGCGTTGGTCGTTAAAGGAGTGGGGGGCTTTAGGCTTGTAGTTGGTGATCTGCCTAAGCCCTTTCCAGACAGACGCAGAGTCGTTGGCTGAGAATTGGTGTTGGAGCTTCTCAGAGTACAGTCGTTTAGCTTCTTTCACCGCCTTGCTAAACTTGTACTTTGCCTCTTTAAGTCTGTCTTTGTCACCACTCCTGAAGGCCTCTTCCTTATCCAACCTTAACCTTCTGAGCTTGGCTGTGAACCAGGGTTTGTCGTTGTTGTAACTCACCCTGGTGCATGATGGAACACAGCAGTCCTCACATAGTGGAGCAGCACTAATTATGACTCCAGATACAATTACAGTGGCTTAGAAAAATGGAGATAAGGACGAGGAGGGAAATGAATCGATATCAGAGACAGGAAAAGATGGAGACCAAGTGAGAGGCAAAAGAAAGAGCATGAGAGTGCAGATAAAGAGACTGACAAGCTGCATACAAATGACCCCTTTTAGCTAATTAGCAGCACTGCTAAGAGCCCGGTGAGATTTGGCCCCTATATGCCGCCGCTGCTGCTGCTGCTGCTGCTGCTGCTGCCGCTGCTGCCGCTGCTGCCGCCGCTGCCGCCGCCGCTGCCGCTGCTGCTGCTGCTGCTGCCATGCAGTGGCCTATAGGTGGTGAGATCCAGCTTGAACCACAGGGGCTCACAGGCAAAGTGTGTCATCAGTGAGCATCATCAGTCATAGAACAAAGGAGGCAAACGGGTCAAAAGCAGCGACACTACTACTGCTGCTCCGCTTCTTTCCCTGCTCTTTTTTCTGTCTCATTTCCCATTAACCCCTTCCTCCTAACCCACCTCGTCTTCATCTCATCTTCCCCTCCTCCTATCTGATCTGATCTTCATAGCCCCCTTGTTCCTTTGTGTTTGAGTCAATTAACTGGCCCTTAAGTTATGATTTATGGACTGCAGACCTCCTATGGTCTAATGGATTGCCATCAATTAATATGCAGTGTTTGTGTGTGTGCTTGTGTGTGTGTGTGCATGTGATAAAGAGCAGGAGACACAATGGAGCTCACAGAGGAACCCCTTTTCTACCATGATGGTGTTAAATTGGTACAATTCCTTCTCCAGATTTCCAGCCCTCGTCTGAAAGAAAGGATCACTTTGTAATGGATTATGAACAATAACAGCAAGAATGTTCAGATGAAGTCTCCCAACATCATCCATCGCCATGTGGAAATAATTAGACAGTTGATAAAGATTTGGGAGCAGTGATTGTTACTGTGAGAACAAAGGGCTTATTGAGCGTCACTCACAGGCGATTCATCACTTCCTATTTTTCTTCCCTTTGTTGAGCGCGAGCAACACGTACACTAGAGACACATTCTGCCTCAGGGACCACAGGGAGGAGAGGTCATGATAGGTGCAAGTATACATCACCATCATCATCATCACTACTATCATCATCATCATCATCATCATCTGACTTTTCTAACACATGCTCTGACCAGAGGCGATTTACACCAATCCAAAGTCAAGAGGCCTCATGCTGGTGGTTTATAGTTCACAGGGTCACGAACTCTGTGGTTCACATGAGGAACTGTCTGACAGTGGACACCGCACACACACACACACACACACACACATATACGCAGTGAGTCATTGTTGTCAGGTCCACTTTTATGGAAGTAAATAATAAAAAAAAAGCATGTTTTTTGATCAAATAAAACAGACACAGGGTTTTACTACAGCTCGGGGGAATCTTTGAGAAATCATGCCATCAGATAAGTCATTTCTGCTCTTAACCCAATATGATGTAACTGTAGCTCTAAATGCCTTTGTGTCTTTTCTTAAATGTTCTCTTTTCTATACTCGAGGGCTGAATATCATATGTTCTGTGGACCCTCAGCACCAAACATTGTTGTCTTCCTGCACCAACAGCAAACGCTAGGTACTAACCAAATACTAGGTTCCATAGAACATAGAACAATTAACAACAGATAAGTCTACAGTATGTTAAGAATATGTTCCCAGCTGCTGTGAGACAGTTCTGATTATGCTCATTATGTGGTTTCTAACCCACACTCTCCAACACCAAAGGCTATAGAAAATACCTGCATGTTTAGCTCATGACGACACAGGAGCTTCTGGTCTATGGAGAGAATTCTGGTCTACTGCTGCCTTTTTGTCACTGAAATAAATTCAAATTATTTACTTGCTCTAAACAATGACTTTATTGGACTGTATTCATTTCGGGACAGTGCCAGATATCTCTGTGTGTCATCTGCATAAGTGTAATAGTCAGTGTTAGATTTCTGCAGAATTTGACCCAAAGGCTGAATATTTAAACGATACAGAACGGGTCCAAGAATCAACCCTGAGGGACTCCACATGTCATAGCCATTCGATCAGATCTATAACTTCCCATGGTCATAAAATGACTTTGTCCAGACCATGTTTCCAACCTATTTAACAGTATAGTGTGATTTGTACTGTCATATGCAGTGATGAGATCCAATAAGACCAGAACTGTGTGTGTGCGTGTGGGGGGGGGGGGGTTAATTGAACACTCTAAATCAGGGGTCTCAAAGTGGTGGCCTGGGAGCCACATGTGGCCCTCCAATCGATTTCATGTGGCCCTCCAAAGAATATCAAGTTGTAACGAGTCATTTCTATATGTTTTTATTTATAAATGAATAGATTAATTTTGCATCATAAATGTTTTTTTCTTTATGGTTGCATATTAAAACAACCACTTATATTTTGAAATTATCCAATCCAATCCAACTTTATTTGTAAAGCACTTTAAAACAAACACAGTGGATCAAAGTGCTGTACAGAATAATGGATAAAAGACATAAGAAGTAAAAGACAGAAAAGCTCACACGAGGCAATAGAGTACATACAAGAAAAAGGAATTAATATAGCATATGATGATATGATATGAGCTCATAACATTTTTTTTTTTTTTTTACTTGACTGGCCCCTGACTGACCAGACGATAAGGTCAGTGGCCCACAGGTCATTTGAGTTTGAGACCACTGCTCTAAATTGACCATAAGTGTCAATATTGATCATATGTTTGCCCTGTGATGGACCGGTGACCTGTTGTCTGGCCCCTCAACGATACGCCGTCATTTAGTAAACAAAAAATACTGATTTCTACAGGTATGCAAATGTATAGAATTAGGATATATTGTGATTAAATAAATCAAAAATATTCCCACCTGACACGTATGAACCTGCAGTGTCATGAAAGCCTTCCAGACATTTAGATTACACTGAACTGAAGAAAATGGAGCCATATGAGATTGTTACATGTCAACAGTGAATTACAGCAGTTGGGAGACGATCTCCCATGATTCCTCATTTCTACACAGAAAGTCAGAGAGCTTTTAATGAGCATTAAGGCCATTAGACCTGCTGAGCACACACCCCGTGATATTATATCAAACTTAAAATCAAGTTAAAGGATGAATCAATGCTCACATGGGACAGCCAAGATATACACGTAATGACAACAGCCCCGGCAGCGGTGGATGTATAACTGCCCTGGAGGGCCACTGATAATACTCAATCTAAGCGACCTCATTAAGGGTGCACGTTTTTTAACTTCTCCATCTCACCGGAGATCTCCACAGCCTGTCGCTGCTTCCATCAGAGCTGATGAAGAAGCAGCCGTCTAATCATTTCTTTCTTTCCACGCGCCGCCATGGCAGAGTGTGTGCATGTGTGGACGCCGGTGCACATTATTAACGGCTTAATGACTAACGAAGCCTGACAGGTGCTCCTCTCACCGAGATTAAGGACCGCTGGGTTAATGACAGTGTGCCTGAGATTGTCATAACTCACAATAAGGCCATTAAAGTTATATTACACAGAGAGACTCCAGCTGATAGGGGCTCAACTCTCCAACAAGGTGGCATTGGGAGGAGGGCTTCTGCCATTTCTCACAGACAGTTTCCCCCTCCCTCCTCCCTCCCTCCTCTCTCTCTCCCCCTCTCTCTCTCGCTCCCCCTCTCTCTCCCTCTCTCCCTCCCTCCCTCTCTCTCTAGCCTACAGCTTTGTGAAAATTGACTCAAGACGAATAACAGAAAGAAAAAAGAGGACATGGAAAGCTTTTACTGCTGAGTTCAGCCAAAAAACCCTGGTATAGTCCATTAATATTATTACTTTTATTATGATTATTTAGAAAATGAGACTTGCATTTAGCACTAACATCATGACATAGTCTTTACAAATACACATTTTCAAAAAAAAGAAAAAAAGAAGCTGTATTATGGTCCTTTATGAAAATAAAATAAAAAATTCTTCTCGTCCTTCCAGGACAAAGAATGAAGCATTCCTCCACTCACAGAAACACTAACCAGGACAACAAAGAAGAGAAGAGTCCATGACAGCCTCCTCTGAAGTTCACTACTCCCCTCTAGTGGCCGTCCTTTGTCACTGCAGGGGTTCAGGAGCCACAAGAACAAAGGAAGGAGAGATGAACAATGGAGAGTTGATGCAAACAAGGTGAAAAGTGGGTTTATCATCATAGGATTAAGGTAATAAAATATCATACTGTGTTGTTTTCTCCTATTTATTATTGTTAGGTCAATATTTCCATCTTAAAGGGACAGCTCGTGGTTTTTCAAGTGTGGTTGTTAGTGAGCACTGACACTGCCAGTGAAGCACTGCTGGCAGGAAACAGCTCAACACGTACGTTCATGGCTTCCAGTGGAGACACAAGAAGAAACAGATTTTAGCTACTTCACAAAAGACTCACCTAATAAAATCTAATAACTTCAAAATGTGGAAACCTCTCACTCACTCTTGTGCACCAAAGTCCATCGAGAAAATCAATAATTCTGTCTTACAGAGAGTCTTTTACAGTCCCTCGACTGATGTGTGACCTCATGTAAAAATGGCTTTTCTGTTTGGACATCCAGTTGGAAAACGCTGTCTAATGAAGAAATAAATGTCTATATTTTTATTCGTATATTTTTAGATCGCTTTAGTCTTTTGTGAAGTGGCTAAAACTCGTATTGCCATGATTTCAGTGAAATCATCATATCCTGAAAACCAGGACACATGTAGGCAATAAGAGACAATAAAACTGGAAAACATTGCACTGATAAAAAGCTGATCATCGAGACATAAAGGCACACGTTATACTGTAAATATCAATGTGTTGCTTTTCTAAGCTGTGGTGTCTTTTTGGTGAAAGCTGCCTCATTGTGCTTTTAACAAGAGGTTTGGGAAATATATGATATGTGTATATACACGAAGACCCTGATCAACTTTTGTTCAAGTTAAAAGTGTCTATAATTATTTTGATCAGTTACCTTTTAGCCAAATCTTCAAAAAAAAATGATAAGAGAAAATGCACATTTATGCTGATCCACAAGTGACTTAGAGTTGACTTAGATAAGCAGTGGGTGAAAGCCCAGGTCATTACATGAAGTAAAGAAGCTGTTGATATAAAGCGTTACATTCACATGTTTCTATTCATCTCCACCATAATAGTAATAAGTATCACGTAGCTTAAATGTCGGCCCTAACATATTCCTTAAAAGGTAGTAAACAACTCTCGCAGGATTATTACGTCTCTTCACTGTCCAGACAGCTGCATTGTGGTGACACTGTACACAGACAGATCCTGTGCTGTGAATCTGTGTCACTGTGTACCTGCAGGGGTCAGAGGTGCCAGTCAATACCTGCACCTGTTGTTCCAGGACCACACCCAGCAGCCTGAGGAGGAGCACTCATCAGATTTCCACATCTCTGCCACAGGCTTGTACCTGTGTGGACAACATCCTCCTCCTCCTCCTCCTCCTCCTCCTCCTCATCACCACACAGATATATTTAGACAGAGTTACTGCTGCTACTGCAGCACCCGAGAAAACACCTCTGCATCCGTTTGAATAAAAACATACAGTTCAAGGTAAGATTTGTGTTTTATGATGAAAACACTTGACTGCTTCTCCTCTTGTTTGGCTTTCCTTCTCATTAACACATGTCTGTATTGTTTCTACCAGCTTTGTGTGTGTGTGTACGTGTGTGTACGTGTGTGTGTGTGTGCGTGCGTGTGTGTGTGTGTGTGTGTTGTCATCAAGACTCAGTGTGAGTAATGTAATTTTCACAGTCATTTTGCAGGGATGTGGGCTGGATATAATAGCACAGCATGCATGTGAAGATTGGCCATGTTGTATTTGAGTGTGTGTGTGTGTGTGTGTGTGTGTGTGTGTGTGTGTGTGTGTGTGTCGGTGTGTGTGTGTGTGTGTGTGTGTGAGCGAGAGAGCGATAGAAGCTCTGTGCTGATGAAAGAAGAAAGGCTATAATTTCTCTTCTCCTTTTATTCCAGATTAAAATGGGTTGCTTCACATTTGTCAAACTGATGATGGTCTTGTTCAACTTGCTTATCTGTGTAAGTACGCTCATTGGTGAGCTGTGTGTCTGTGTGTCTGTGTGTACATGAAGAAGAGTAGTTGGTGAAGTAAAAGACAAACAATGTAAAGACAAGGCAGAGGAAAATGATTGTATCAAAGCCTTCAGTGCAAACAGAGGTGATGCATAAACATGACGCATCACTGAAGCTAAAACAACCTAAAATGCAGTTTTCATGTCATTAACTTCACACGCTCTGATTTTTGCCAACTCCATCTTTGGCTTTATGTTGGAAACGAATGTGTTTTGTGAGATGGAGAGAAACTTCAGCAGGGGTAAGCTAAACCCACCTGCCGAGTCCAGCCCACCTGGGCCTGCGGTGTCACAGACGGTGTAACACTCTCAGCTCGCTCATCATTTCTCTCACATTTCCTGTTTGTGCATGAGCGCCGCTGCCTGATAGATCAGGGGCACACAGCAGCACAATGATTATGATGTCCTTTTCAAAGCTTCTGAGCCAGCAGAGCAGAATGATGGAATCACCCTCTCACTTCATAAAGATGATGCTTTAATGTGACAATTCAAATATCTTGGCCGCTGCTTCTGCATTTCAAGTTTCATGCGTTGCAACTTTTATCGTCTCCTCCTCCTCACGTGAGGGGGAGTGAAGAGCTGCTTTTAGAGAATCCATCAGTGGAGGAAATAAATGTCTTAAATGGGGTGAGAGGAGAAAAATATTCATATAAGGATCAGTTTTCCTCTGTGAATCATAATCAATTCATAAAAGCCAGCATTTGAATCTTGTACATTAATATTTAACGCTATGGTAGAAAAACAGCCACTCTGCACTAGTTTGGAACTGTAACTCTGAAATGCTTTTGGTAACTTTGTACTGACATGAAGAAGGATGAGAATGAGGATGAGGATGAGTGTGGTGGACCCTATCTATACTTCAAAGAAATGGAATGAAACACAAACTATCTTTATCTTTGATTCCACAAAGTTCCAGCCCAAATATATCATTTGTTAACTCTCCAACATCAATTTCCACTGAAAAAATGGAAACGTTCTTCACTTTTCCTGGAAACTGAAACTGAAGATTGTGTTGCTTGCAATCTGCTCACTCACTCACACCAAAGTCAAGTTCAGAGATACAACACCGGCTCGAGTCGCCTCGCCTCAGCACGGCACGGTTCAGTTGTGTTTCCACTAGCATAGTAGCTGCTACCAGGTACTTGTTTAGCACCTGCTCTGGTTCCAAGCGAGCTGAGTCGGTACTATGTGTGACGTCACCAGACTGCCGGCCACTGATTGGTCAGAGTGCCGTCACAGGAAGAGACGAAAAAGATAGAGAACAGGAATGGTAAATGTATTTATACAGCACTTTTCTAGGCTTGATGACCACTCAAAGCTGCAGTTGTGCCATTCACCCATTCACACTCATTCACTCACACTCATACAGCACATCTTCTATCGCTCATCGTTCATAGTCATTCACACGCTGCTGCCACAGCCGTCAGGAGCAACATGGTTCTGAGTGTCTTGCCCAAGGACACGTTGGCATGTAGGCTAGTGGAGTCGGGAATCACAACCACAACCTTCAAGTTGTCACATTACACTAAGTCCTGGTACTTTGTATTATAGAGAAAATCACAGAGTTATTTTGTCTGAAATCCTTCATTTAGTTTAACCTAAGAAACATAAACTTACCAAAAACAGCAGTAAACCAGCAGCTCCTGTGCACTTATTTTGTTTATGGACTTTAGTGTGGTAGAGTGAGCAGTTTACAGAATTACTGTCATGTTCGTAAAATCTTAGTCTTTTGTTTTGAAATGTGAGATTGTGGGGCAGAGGGGATTCACAGCACAGTCAGCACTAATTATTTGTCAGTAATTCCTTTAAAGCAATAATCGAGATTCACTTACATGCCCATTAGGATTCTGAGTTTCTAAGTATTTCTGTCAGAAATACTTCTGTTTCTAATCTAATCTAAAAATCATCAGAAAAGGAACTCCAGCTCCTCCTCTGACATAATACTTGACGTTGCTTTGAAACCGCTCTAAATGCATTGGAAATTAGAAGAGTCTCTGCAGCGTATGCTGTGTGTGCAAATCTATGGACTTAATCAGATTGTCTGCTGGCAATAATATGACCCATGAAGATGGGTTTTCTGACGTCTTTCTCATTCCAGACCTTTGAAAGAGAACCAATTCCATTTCAATTGGGGTGGGACGGACCCGTTCCCCGTCCTGCTCGCTGAATATCTTTCTATCTCTTCTCCCCATTCACCTCCCCCTCTCTGGAGGCCGTGGCCCTCCATTCTGCAGCCTGGTATTCATTCCCTCTCCTTTGACCCTAATAGGCTATATTTCCCATCTCCATAGATAAGACATTGCCCCACGCACACATTTCCAGAAAGCTGCTTTTTTTCCCCACTCTTTCACCATGTGAGTTATACTGACACACCACCATCACAGGGGTTAGCCATCTTCTGAAAAACAAGTAAGGGAAGGAAGGAGGCAGAGTGCCAGCTGTAATTACAGCAGGTGAGGGATGATGATGGCAGACGTGTAGTTAGAGGGAGAATATGCTTGTCCTATCACATTTAGCTAACGCTGCAATGATGGCACTGAACAGGTTTCAAAGAGAGAGTGGGAAAAAAAGGAAATAGAACGAGCAGAGAAGAGACAAAGAGAAGAAGGGGTGAGAGGATTCTCACATGGGAGACATCAGCGTTTGACAGGAGGCGAGAAGCACTGACTCTGATGGAGCCTGACAGACAATATCAGGATTCAAACATGCCGAGGAAGGAAAAGGAAATTACTCAGGACGTTAGGAGGGTGAGGAAGAGGAGTTCAGAGGTGCAGACATGAGCAGTGAGAGGCAGGTGGAGACAGTAAAGAGATAATGACACTGGGATCAGGTCATTTCCAGTCTGTAAGACGAATCATGTGACACGGCTCCAAGTTTCATTGTTATGAGCAGGTTTCACCAGTTTTACACACACACACACACACACATACACTTTTTACTGCATCCCATAATAACACAAAAGTCTTTTATAGTCTTTATAAAACAAAAAACAAAACTTTATATATATATATTATAAACTTTATAATATAAATGTTACAGTTGTGTTTATAAATAGGGATTATGTCAAGAACCCGTGCATGGAAGTATCGTCACACTTCTGGACAAACGGTGCTGACCGAGTAACGGTGCGTTCCATTTACAGTCGGAACTTCTGATTTTCAACTCAGGATTCCAAGATGATGGCTGCCACTGTACAAACTCAGTGGTACACGTACAACTGCTTCACTGTTCATGTGAACACAATGACGACACTCAGCTCCGAGTTCTGCAGCATAAACGTTGATTTGTTCCACTTTTGTTCGTTAACATTATGTAAAAAGCGATAAAATACCTGATAAAATCTTTTCATGTTTTCATGTGTTCATTTAGTGCAACACTGTTTAGAGTAGTATCAATAGGAACAATTGATAAGAATCGGTATCGATAAGCAGTAAAAGGAAGCATCAGTAAAGCTAATAGAGAACACTGTGAGTGATTGAGACATTTACATTCACTCTCGTCTCATATCTTCAGGTGGAGAGGTGGAGATTTTAAATGTAAACATACCCATCCATATGTGTAGTGTTTTTTGGTTTGATGGCCACTTATTTACTCGTCACAGTGCATAATGAGCACGATCATTCACACAGCGGCCAGTACAGGACACTCACGGTACTGGTCCCGCCTCCCACAGCCCTCACGCTCTTCCTTTATCTTCTACTTTGCTGTGTTTCCAGTAAGTGTTGATTTTACATTGACTGGAGCTCCTTACTTCCTGCACAGAGATATTTACTGTGAAACATAAGACGTTACAGTGTTGCAGACAGCAGCTCAACACTGCCTGAAACAACAAAGTAAAGAAGGGGACAGTGAAAGATGAGTCCACCCCGGCCAGCCATCAGATTAGTGCTATTATGATGAACACAGATACATTTACACCACGCCGTGACTTGATAACAAATGCTTTGGTTTCCTTATGAAACCGTGGAAACCACACTTTTGGAACAAGTTTTGGCGACACTTTTTTTTTTTAACTTACTGTTAATTAATGTTTTTAACTCACCATTTAGTATTGCTATCCAGGTTAGATGAATTATTCATGGGTCTATAAAACTACCGTTAACGCCAGTGAAAACGGTTAAAAATGACTCAACAGGAGCATTAATAAAGATTAACAATGGTAATAAATGCTTAATTACAGTTAAGAAACACTCATTCCACACTCGCATAAAAAGTTATTACTGTTGATATTGTCTGACATTACCAGTACTTTTATAAACCCTTGAATAATGTACCTTAATGAACCTGAATAATATTAAATGCTTAGTTAAAACATTAATTATCATTAGTAAATGCGTATTACAGTTAAGAAACACTCATTCCACACCACTAATAATATTAAAAGATTAGTTAAAACATTAATTATCATTAGTAAATGCGTATTACAGCATTTACTATTGTTAATTATTGCCCTTATTGTAAGTGTTAGCAAAGTTCAAAAGTTACTTGAGGAATCAGAACAAATTGGGTCCAGTTGATCGTCGTCTGTCTGTCGACAGTCTGGACAATCACTGTAACCAAAGCTGACAAGGACAATCTTTTTTAGGGATGACCTGATACCAGTATCTGGTCCAGGTATCCGATGCTGTCCTTGTGAACTCGTATTTGTATTCATAAAACTACTCTGATGCTGCATCTGATACAACTTTGTGTATCTGTCAGTGAGCTGAGCAGGTGAGAAGCAGATGTGTTTTAAAGTTTGTAAAAACTTAAAAGTAGAGCAGACTGTAACCTGTGCTCTGCTCCACTGTCAAGAGGAGGAGGAGGAGGAGGAGGAGGAGAAAAGTCGCTCCTTCAACACAAAGTTATTTGTTAAAACAATTAAAGAAGCACACGACACACAGCAAAGGATTTGACACTTAATATGAACTATTATTCATTTCAATGTA